>NW_012138191.1:5240341-5240916 GCF_000956105.1 Propithecus coquereli | reverse complement strand
GTAGAATGGGTTCCAGCTCTATCCAGGATAATATAAGAGGTGCTAGATCACCATTTTTTTTTGTGGCTGAGTAGAATTCCATGGTATACATATACGACATTTAATTAATCCATTCATGTATTGATGGGCACTTGGGTTGTTTACACATCTTCGTAATTGTGAATTGTGCTGCTATAAACATTCAAGTGCAGATTTTTATAGAATGTCTTTTGTTCTTTTGGGTAGATGCTCAGTAATGGGATTGCTGGATCAAATAGTAGTTCTACCTGTAGAGGTATCTCCATGTTGCTTTCCACAGAGGTTGTACTAGTTTGCAGTCCCACCAGCAGTGTATGAGTGTTCCTATGTCTCCGCATCCACTCCAACATTTATTGTTTTGGGACTTTTTTTTTTTTAAATTTCAGCATATTACGGGGGTACTGATGTTTAGGTTACGTATGTTGCCCTTGCCCCCCCCCCAAGTCCGAGTTTCAAGCATGTCCATCTCTCGGATGGTGCGCATTGCACTCTTTGTGTATGCATATACCTGTCCCCTCCCCCCTGCCCGACATCCAATAGATGTTATTCTTATATGT
>NW_012138191.1:5152368-5238673 GCF_000956105.1 Propithecus coquereli | reverse complement strand
TAGCTAAATATCTTGGCAATCATTCCTTAGTAGTACTAAAAAAACCTACCTCTTTTTATACAGCTGCATAATATTCCATCATATGCATGGCCCATAATTTAATTAATCAGTTCCCCAGAAGTAGGAATTCAACATTTTTTCAGGCTTTTGTTATATAGATAGCACTGCAAAACTATTCTTGTATATATAAACATCATTTAGGGTTTAATTTTCACTGCATGCCACAGAAAACTCAAACAACAGAGATGTAAACAAAATATGGATTTATTTTTTCTCATATAATGAGAAATCTGGGATAGGAAAATACTGACATTGGTTTGGTGGCTCAGTGACATCAGAGTAAGTTCTCTGTGCTCTTTTTCTTATGGTTGTAAGATGGCTGCTCAGATCCAGCCACTACATCAATATTCTAGGCAGAAGGCAGGAGAGAAGACAACAAAGTGGAGAAAGGTGCATTATTAGCTGAGTTTTTTATGTTTTTGACCTCTCCTGGAAGCTTTCCAAATAACTTTCACTTATATCTCATTGGCCAGACCTGTGTCAATCAACTGTCCCTAGCTCCAGGGAGTTTGGGAAATATCCTTCAGTTTGGCTTATTGATTCTGCCAACAAAATAAGTGTTTGTTGTAGAGAAGGAGAGAATGGACATGGGATAGATGTCTAGTAGATTTTATTTCTAGTAGATTTTATTTCTAGTACAAATTATTATAAATGAAATTGCTGGTTTAAAAACCCTCAGGCATTTAAAATTTTGATTGTGCCAAATTTTCCTCCAAAGGAATTTTACCAAGTACACTTCTACAGTGCATGAGAATGCCTGTTTCCATACACATTGCTTACAGACTGTTGCTGAACTCTTCATGTTTTGCTAATCTGATGGGTGAAAAATGATCTCTTATTGTTTTAATTTGCACTTGTCCTATTTTAAGTGAGGTTGAGCATCTTTTAAGATGCTTTAAAACATTGGCATTTTAAGAGTGATGGGAGAAGAAAATTCCAAGCGAGAAAATGAGAAAATGAGGGAATGAGAAGCAGTGACAGGGGAAGGAGGAGAAGATTGGGATTAAAGAAGGGGAGGTAGAAGCTTCAAAGACAAGGGGTGGATGTGAGGGATCCTTTCAGATGTTGCAAAGAGGTAAAATAAAGCCAGAGCAGTACCCACTAGGTTTGGCACCATGGAGGCCCCTTGGGACTCCATGTTGGAGTAGAAACCAAGCAGACCTCCTCTCCTGTAAAGTATTATTTTTTTTCTGTTATTTAGATGAGTAAGTGAATCCAGAGGGGTTAAATAATTTGCTCAAGATCACAGAGCTTGTAATCATTTTTTCTTTTTTTGAGACAGAGTCTTGCTCTGTCACTTGGGCTAGAGTGCCATGGCATAATCATAGCTCACTGCAACCTCAAAGTCCTGGGCTCAAGTGGTCCTCCTGCTTCAGCCTCCTGAGTAGCTGGGATTACAGGTGTGCACCACCACGCCCGGCTAATTTTTTCTATTTTTAGTAGAGATGGGTCTCGCTGTTGCTTAGGCTGGTCTGGAACTCCTGAGTGCAAGCGATCCTCCCACCTCGACCTCTCAGAGTGCTAGGATTACAGGCGGGAGCCACTGTGCCTGGCCAACAGAGCTTATAAAGGAGGAGCTGGGATTTGAATCCAAGTGTGTTGAACCCCCAGAATCTCTGAAAGTGAGTCTCACAGAGGTTGTGGGGAGGGAGATTGTTTGAAATTATTGCCTTAAAGACCTGGAAGGGGCCTTTGGGCTTATGGGTCCACTCGACCCACTTTACAAATGAGGAAACTGCGTGCCATTTAGGTGAAGACACTTTCTGGAAAGTGCGGGAGCCCAGCAAGAACCCAGATCTTGCCCTGGTCTGGGGCACTTCGTGGTATCCCTCCTTTCTCCAGCAGGGAGCGTCCTGGTCTGGGGCAGTTTGTGGTATCCCTTCTTTCTCCAGCAGGGAGCGCCAGTGAGTAGCTAGGGCTGAGTAAAAGTTACCTGTGTCGGTCAGCACCATAGACAGAGTAGCACACCTTGGCCTTAGTGGGATCTCCTAGGCCTTTGAAGGAGAACTAGGCCCAGCTTGTGTACTCAGAAAAAGTCCAGGCTATTGGTAAATTCTGGGTCTTGTTGGTAAATGCTGGGTCTTGTTGGTAGCTCTTTGGGAGTGATCTGAGAGCTTAAAGAAGACCTAGAGCTCTTCTGAGAATTGCTATTATGTTTTCTTTCCTGGTGGAGCCTCTAAATTATCCCACCTGGGATCATTAACATAAATTACTATCTATCTTTGGCTCTCAATAAAGCCAACCAGAGGGTCATGCCTCTAGCCTGTTAGATAGTTCATTCACCCATTCATTTTAAACATTTTTACAATTAGGTTTAAATTAATTTATTGTTATTCTAACAAATTATGGATTAGCACCCAGGTAATCCCTGTCGAGGGGCTTGTTTAGGGTGGCAATGTGCCCTGCCTCTGAAGGCAAGTCATGACTGGCTAAGCCAATCATAGCAATAGGTTCCTTATTTATTTATTTATGCCAATAATCAATTTTCCAGAAACCCTTGCAACTGGATGGTGGTGAGGGTGGTCATGTGACACAGTTCCAGCCAATGAGATGTAAGAGACAGGCATGAAAAGAGTGCTCTTTGGTATTAAATCTTCCACCTTCTTCTTGCCTTGGGTGTGGCTATGGTGCCTAGGGAAGCAGCCCTCTTGTAACAGGAAGTGACAATAAGAGATCAAACAGCCTGGGCAGAAAGACAGGTCCTTGATGACTTTGTTACCACCCCTGGATTCCCAGCCTTTTTCTTGTTATGGGAGATAATCGAACATCTTTATTGTTTAAGCCACTGTTACTCAGGTGTCTGAGTATTTGTAGATAAAAACATTCCTGTTAATACTCTTGGGCTTTTTATTTATACAAGGGCTCACTCATTGGTCAATGAATTGCATTTTTCACTTAGTATACCTTGGAGATTTATTTATATCATTATGTACAAGTCTGACTAATTGTTTTCTTTTCTTCACCCCATGGGATCTAGGTCATTCTTTTCTTTTTGCAGGCATATAGTATTCCATTGCAATAGATGGACCATAATTTATTGCCCACTTCCCTATTGCTTGAAATTTAGGTTGTTTCTAGGTTTTTTTTTTTATTTGCTACCATTATACAAAGCAGAGCTGTAATGAACATTTTGAACATGCCACATACAAATATCCCAGATAATTTTTGTCAGTATATCTGGAGGTTGAATTGCTACCTGTGGAATTGCTGGATCAAATGCCGTATGAATTATAAAACTTGGTGGAGTTGCCAAGTTGTCCTCCAGAAAGATTCCATCATATACACTCCCACTAACAGTGTACACACATGCCTGTTTCCCCAGACTATCACTGCAGTGGCTCCTATTAAATGTTTATATTCCTGACAGTACGATCAGTTTTAAAAATGTATCTTCTTTTTTTTTTTTTAAATTTGCATTGACTTATTTATGATTACGGTGAAGAATTTTTCTTATGTACATTGGACATTTCCATTTTTTCTTTTGTAATCTTCTGTTCTTAACCTTTCCTCCATTTTTCCCCCCCCGTGGGGTTGCTAGGCACTTTCTGCTTTGTACAGGTTTTTTTGTGTGTGTGTGTGAATTTGGAGAATTAATCTTTTGGTGTATGTGTTGTAAAATTTTACCTTCAGTTTCCTGTTTATCTTTTGGCTTTCTTAATGGTATTTTTCATCCCTCAAAAGCTTTTAAATTTTATATAGTTGTGTGTATAAATCATTTTCTTTATGGCTTCTGGGGTTTTGTCTTATTTAGAAAGGACTTTGCGCTCCAGCATTGTAAATACATTTGCCAATTCTTTCCTTTTCATACTTTTATGGTTTCTTTTTTACACTGAAATATTTTCTTGAAATGGATTTTATTTTAGTGTAAGGAATAAGATAAGGATTCACTTTATGTTTTTCCAAATAGGCCCACGTGCTGCACTTGGGGGCTTGGAAAAGTCACGGTTATCTTCCTGTCCTGGTCAGACCTGGACAGTCTTTGGAGGTTTGAAGACACTAGGAAATGCTGTAACCCAGGGGAATGACACTCTGTGGGGGTTTTCAGCACTAGGGCAGGTGGGGTGGGGGAGGAAATTGGGGAGTGGAGGGTCTGTCCTGATTCCAGGACCTTCGGGATGATGACATTTTTGGAAGGATCTGCTCTGAGAACTGCCTAGCAGGGCGCAGATATCAGGGAATTTGAGGATTTTCTTCTCACCAAAGCCAAGCCAGAATTGTCAGCGAGGAAACATCAGACAACCTCTTCTAAGCTCTCTCTGAGAGGTACAAATGCAGCCTCCCTTCCCCAGGTGGTCAGCAATGGCTCTTTCAACTGCATCCTGGCCTTTGCTCCCTCCCACCCTCCTTGCTCCATCAGCCAGTTACTTCCAGGCCCTGGGCCTCCCCCAGTTCCTCGTGCTATGCCAGTCTCACCTTCGGGAGCCTTCCCACTAAAAATGCCAGGATAGAGATTTTCCTCTCTGATCAAGAGTGGGGTGGAGACAGATGCCAGAGCTCTCAGCACAAAAGAAGTTGGGGTTATCCATGGATTTATAGGGCAAATGCTTTTCACAGTTCCCAGGAGTGTAGATTTTATAGATGGACTCACTTTAAAACCATCTTGAAGATTCTTTGAGAGGCTAAAATAAAAGAGACTGGTAATACCAGTGTTGGCACAGGTGGAGCAACTAGACCTTTCCTACGTTGCCCGTGGGAGGGTACTGCTACATTGGAAAATTGCTTGGCAGTATCTACTAAAGCTACACAGACCTATACCCTATGACACAGCAATTCCGCTCCTGGTTATATATAGCCCAGGAAACAAGTATGTGTGTTCACTAAGAGACATGTACTAGAGATGTTGATAGCAGCAATATCTGCAATAGTCTCAAACTAGAAATGATTCAAATGATTCAAATACGAACTGGTATTATACATATATGGGCTGAATTGTGTCCCCTCCAAATTCATATGTTGAAGCCCTAATCCCCAGTACCTCAGAGTGTGACTGTATTTGGAGATAGGGTCTTTAAAGAGGTAATTAAATTAAAATGAGGCCATTAGGGTGTGCCCTGATTCAATATAACTGGTGTCCTCGTAAGGAGAAGAGATTAGGACACAGACACGTGGAGGGAAGACCATATGGAGACACAGGGAGAAGGTGGCCATCTACAAGCCAAGCAGAGAGGCCTCGGAAGACATCAACTGTGCTGACACCTTGACCTTGGATTTCCAGCCTCCGGAGTTGTGAGTTAATAAATTTCTGTTGTTTAAGCCACCCAGTGCAGCCGGAGCAGACTAATACAACGTACGACAACACGGCTGAATCTCATAGACATTGTGTTGCATGAAAGGAACTAGATGTAACAGCGTACATACTGCATGATTTGATTTATATGCAGTTTAAGAGCTAGCAAAACTAATTTGGTTAGCTTTGAGGTGTGAGTATTGACTGAGAGGGGGCGTGAGGAGCCTTCTGGGGTGCTGCAAATGTTTTATATCTTGATTTGGGCGGTAATTATCTGGTTATATACCTATGTAAACATTCATCAGGATTCTTACAATTCAGGCACTTTACTGTTGTAAGCTATACCTAATGCAAGAGTAACAACAACAGCAACAAAATTCCTGAGAAGAGACAGGAGCATTTTGGGGTTGGCGTCACCTCTGTGTGCCTGGTTCCATCGGCCTTTACAAACAAAGCGATGGGAATTGAGGCCAAGTCAGCACTGTCCAAGTCAGCTCCTTTTGAATCTGAGACAAAAATAACCACGTCTCAAGTATGTTCTTTCCTTTTTTTCCAAATGGGAAAGGCACAGACTTTTTTCACTTTCCCAGCCAGAGGGAATCTTTCTCAAACTTTCCACAGAGATTCTCCTTTGGGTAGACACCAAACATGGACATTTTCCACCAGGGAAAAACATGCCGGAGTGTTACAGGCCTCTGAAAGGAGAGGATTGGGAAGGAAATGATGGCAGCTACCCTCCCCCTCACGCCCGGCCTCTTCCCAGTCCTCGGGGAGCCACTCTGGAGCGGCTGTGCATTGTCACCACGAGGGCGCTGATCAAAGGGACTGTGACGATGATTCTGCAGGACAAGGGTGGGAGAGGGGACTGAGTCAGACGGTGGCCAGGCTCCAGCCTGCTCTGATCACCAGGCCTTTGTTGCCTTGTGGAAATGAAGGTCTGGACTCTCCACCCCCGATGCAAATGGAAGGAAGTCACAGATACTTAAAAATAGGGTGCAGTGCAATATATAAAATGTGAGCAGTGGATGGAGCATCCCAGTCTGGCCTGGCTGTGTCCATCTGTCAGATGTGGAGAGGAGCCTGGTTTCCCGGCCATGCCTTGGTCCCCTCTCCTGGTATTTTCTCCTCTTTTCTCTCGCTGCTTCAGTTTCCTCCTCACTGCTTTAAGAGCCCCGGGGTGGGCACAAATCTTTGGGAATCACCTAAGCAGGGCAAGCACTGTTACAACTGTGCCTGAAAGGTGTTAATTTTCAGGTGAGGACACCAGGTTTAGGGAAGTGTAGTGATTTGCCTGAGATCGCACACCTAACAGCCGCCTGAGCCAGGATTTCAGTCCCAGATGGTTGGACCCAGGGCTTGGGCTTGGTCCATCGGTGTCCTTTGCTTGAGAAAGACATTGCTGGACCGTTATATTCTCTCCTGTCTCTCCAGGTAAATAATGTTTTAATGAAATATTTTAAAAATGAAAATTAATACAAAAATCCATGAGGAATAAAATATTAAAAAACATAAATAAAGACAGGACCAGCATTGCTGATTTTTCCTTTCGTTCCTAGCTCTTACATGGCACTGTGATATTGACTTATTTCTGGGATCCTCACCTCTGTGCCCCTCCTCCAGTAGGTGATGGTGCCCCCAAAGTCCACGCTTGGGCATGCTGCTCCCCTCTGCCCACCCTTTTGTCCTTAGGACTCTTACTTGGATAATATTTTATGCCCTCAATTTTAATCTCAATACAGGTGACCACAAATTCTACATGCCCAGCTGTGGGCATACTGCTTTTCTGGGGTTCATGTCTTGTATTTTCACTCTCCACCTGAATATTGCTGACCTCCTAAAGTCGGCTTGTCCTCAACTGGACTTCCCCCTCCCCCAACCTTTCCTCAGGTCTCCTTTTGACCATTCTGTCTGTCTTTGGCAGCCGCAGCCTTCTGGTCACCTGCCTCCTCCCTCATCTTCATTTTCTAAATCCAGTCTGCTACCAAGCCTTGCCAGTGTTTATTCTCGCATACTTCCTACAGCTGTCCTTTCTCCTCCAATAATCCAGACAGACCCCACCTTGAACTGGCCACTTCCAGAGAGAGGATATAGGCACAGTGGCTTATTTGAGGGCTGCTGCTCTAGTGGAGAACGTGGGAGGAAGGAATGGGTTCACTCAGAACTGTGTAGACAGGGCGAGGGGAAGTCAGAGGCAGAACTAAGGTCTATGATACTGAAACATCTCAATTTTTTATTCTGTAAGTAAATATTGAAAACCTACTATATTCTAGGCTTTTTCTGGGTGCTAGAGAGACACAGACTGAAAATCAGTTTAGTGTTTGTGAAGCTTACAGCCTGGTGGAAGAAACAGGCCCACAAATAACCCCTCCGTGAACATGCCATTTGGGAGCAACTAACTGTGCCTGAAAAAGATGGGCTGGGAAAGTTTCCCAGTAGAGGTGACATTGAGCCAAACTTCAGTGTTGAGTGGAATAAGGGAGATGATTGATGGCATTGGTGATGATGGTGATGTTGGTCATTATGAAGAGGAAAAAGATGGTGAAACTCTCAGGAGTGGTTATGGTGAACAGGGAGGCCACGATCAGGGTGGTGGTGGTGGGGCTGAGGAAGGTAGCTCGCCTTGGTGACTCTGATGGCCATAGAGATTAGGCAGTGCCATCAGCCATCCTGAATCAGTCCTTAGAGTTTCATTGCTGGATTTCGGGTCCCCTTTCACTTATGAAAGGCTTATGAGTCAAAGTAGATCTTATCTGTGCCCTTTTCTTTTTGAATAAAGAAGCATCCAGGACCCACACATTCTCTTGGCTGCGCAAGCAGAATATAATTTTTTTCTGGCTGTGCACTTAGAGGCACTTGCCTGCTCTGAGTTCATAAAGAGATATTCTTGCAACTGGCCTTAACTTGATTTTAATCTGAATAAAAAGTGACTAAGAACTGAGGAAAGGGAATTTTTTACAACTAATTACAAGTTAATCAGCTGGCACAGATGTTGGACATCTGGTCCCCATCCTGCCTCTCCCTAACGTAGGGTTCTCTGATTCAGCATCCATAGCTTGACGGGCTTGGGTCGCAGGGGAGCATCCATTCTGTGTCCAGAGAGTTTGTGGAAGATTAAAAAGGGAGCTGTTCTTCCTGTACTCTTCCTGTTCTAGAACCACTGGTCCTGCTAACCGATAACTCCAGAGGGGCCTCTTCACCCCAAAATATCTCTCCCATTGGCTTGTTACATGCTCGAAGTCTTGCCATTAACACATTGCTTCCTTAGCTTGGGTCTTGCATTTCCAGGCAAGGACAGAAGGAAGGTCATATAAAGACATTCTCACTCTCTAACGTCCCAGTGTAACACAGAGTATGGCTCACTCTCTCCTAGGCCACTGCATTTCAATGGTGGGGATGAGGGAGGAACTGTTTAGAGAGTCTGGGCCAATTCTCAATGAGCAGGATTGAGGAGGACATGTAGCAGAAGGGTTGGAAGCTTTGGGGCCCCCATGGCTTGAGGGTGGGGTCTGTAGGTGATAGAAGGTGGGAGAAATGCCATAAAGGTGGCCTGGAACTTTAGGATGAGCCAGCTTTGGAAGTGAACAAAAAGGGTACCAGTTTGCTTGAAGGCACCAGTTGGGGAACCCTGTGGTGGACATGCTTGGGGTCCTTGCCCCTCACCTGTGCCCTGCTGCCACTGTCCACACTTAACTCTTTGGCGGGTGGGTCTTAATTCCATGACATGGCTCATGGCAGATGTGGCCTCCCAGGGCAGCCAGCATGGTGGTGAGTGATGTCTGTCATCCCTGCTCCCTGTGGGCTGTCCAGCCAGTCCTGGATTTGCCCAGGCTCTTCCAGCTCTCTACCTCGCACCCCAGCCCTTCTACCCCAGATGCTGTCAGTGTGGAGACACCAGGATGATTTGCATCCCAGAAGATTGCCGTTCCAAAAACGCTTAGAGAAAACCCAGACATTTCCGTGGTCTTAATATTTTTTAGGAAAGCTTTTTCAAGGCCCACTTTCCTGCCATGATAAAGGAAGTTTAACTTGGTTTTTCTTCAACAATCGGCCATGCCCTCTAGTTGCATCTCTACCCCAAATGCCTCATCCTGTTCCCCTTTCTAGTGATAAGATTCCAGGCCTTGGGGATTTCGGAGAACTGACAATTCCAGGGCCTGAAGTTCCTGGGTACATGCTGCCTGGCTGAGCCAGCTGTCCTGTGCAGAGGGTGGCATTTATGTTGGAATCTCAGAACCATATACAGCCAGGTTGTAAGTTCAGGAGATTCTGGGAACTCATTGAGTAACCCTGAGTTATCTTCTAAAAACACGAAGCAGAAATTAGGAAGAAGATCTCGAGCATTATGCCTCTAAGACTGAGTCTCCAGAGTCACCTGGCATGCCTGTCCTTGGTTTACTTACAGACCTATTTCATGCCCATCCTTCTGCTCTGCTGCATGTTGTAGAGAACTACATTTCCCAGGCTTCCTTGTGCTGCAACTCACTTTGGGCACAGAGAGTACCATACGTGGGAGTTTATACCCTGGGGGCAGCTCTTAACTAATGACTGACAGGTGTGGGGGTATAAATGCCCCAGCTCCCCCGTCCCTAATCAGGGTGACTCTGGGATGAGACTCCTGTAGGGCGGATCCACAGTTACCCTTCCTGGCACTTTGGTTGATGTCACACCCTTGCCTGGCTTCTTTCCTTCCTACTCCCACTTCCTCACTCCCTCACTATTTTTCTCCCTGGGAAGATTGCCAATAAACCACGTGCACAGGAATCCTCATTTCAGGGGAAGATAAGGCTCCAGTTCATTCTCTTTTTCTCTGACTCCCTGCAATCTACATCAATGGGGTTATTTTGGCTGTCCCATACTGTTATTTCGGCTCATGTCTGTGAGCCTTGCCTTCCCATCTTTGGTTTAAGTTCCTAGAAGGTAAGAAGACACCTTACACTCTTTTGTCCACCCCTGAGATGTCCAGAAATGCTGGGACATCCCTAGAATCACCCCTTGCCAGAGGTGGAGGGCAGTAGAGGTCACTGAGATCAATGCCCTCATTTCTAACAGGTGAGGAAACAGAAGCTCAGGAAGGAGAAGGGGCATGCTGGCTAGTTGGGACTCTCTCTTTTTCTCCTGTCTGAGATGTGCAGGGAGAAACTGTCCTCAATGTAGCTTGTTCTTGGTTTATTGAGACATCATCATTATTGCTTTTGCTATATGGTGTCCTGAGGCATCCCAGGTCTTTGGCAGATGTGGCCAGGAACTTCCCTGAAGCCATTTTGAGGGAGAGACCCTGTGTCCTGCTCTAGGCTTAGGGATGCAGAGCTTAGGGTGGGGAGGGGAGGGGCAGGCAGCTGAGCGAAAAGAGACTCACAGCAGGGTTTGGTGTGGGGCACATATGTGTGGTCTGGCCAGGGCCCTGAGCATTTTAGCCCAGACTTTGGTTGGGGAGGGGGCAGAGAATACTCCAAAGTGAATTGAATCCTGAGCTGAGTGTGGAAGGTGAGTTCCCAAGGTAGGAAAGTAGAAAGAGATAACTCCCTCCACTTTCAGGATACAACCATCCTCTGACATAAAAATGATACTTTTTTTATTTAGAAAGACATTTTGCTCAGAGGTATAACAGAGTTTGGGGTCGAATGGAATTTAAATCCTGGCTCCATTACTTTCTTTGTGACCTCGAGCAGGTTCCTTAAACTCTCTAAACCTTGAAATCTTCATCTGTCATTTGGGGTCAATCCCACCTCACTGGGTGGTCACCCAGATCAAATCAGAGTAATAAATTCCTGACTTGTGCAAAACTCTCAAGAAACAGTAGCTATGGTGTTCGTGTATGTATTGAGTCTTTAGCTTTCAGAGCATGATGCTATCTTCATCACCATCAGATGACTCTTGACCGTTTTCCTTCCGTGTACAAACGTCACCATCATATGAATCTTGATTGTTTTCCTACCACCTGTACAAAAGCCAGGTTGAGGAATTTGAACCCCACCTTGTCTCATACGCTCCCATTTGAGAGGACAGGCGATAGCATACCCTGGACTAGACACTCTGAGAGAAGAGGGACTCTCGTACCTGAGGTTGCCTCCCCAAGGAGCAGGCGAGTACTTTGCTATGGAGGTGGTCCCAGGAGGTTGGGGAGTGGGGAAGTGACACTGGAAGGGGCAGGAAGCTCATGCAGGATGAGTGACTAACTCAATTCCCATGTTGGCAATTGGGCCTCCATCTGCCCAGGGGACCTTGGGCAACAGTGTAGAGCGTAGAGTGTGGGGTGGGCCTCACGTCATCCCTGTCTAAGGGGAGGGAGCTGCATATTTATCTGCCACCTCTCAGCAGTCCTTAGAGGGGAGCTGATCCCACGGAGTGGGGTGCTCCCAGCCTGTGTTCAGGCAGCAAAGCAGATCCTGGTGGCCAGAGAGGCGGTGCTGGCCGCGGGTGCAGGTGTTGCGGTGGCGAGGCCGAGGCTGCGCACGGGGCACTGTCGGTGTGTGTGTCCCAGTGGTCTCGCAGCAGCCGGTCAGGCCAGGAGACCGTCCTGTGTGGACTGCTGGGGAGGGAATGTGGACAGTGGCCGACTAGGGGCAGTGGGGAGCGTGGCTGCTGATAGAGAGCGTGGGAACTGATCAGATCGAAGACGGGAAGACAGGTGCCGGGGCAGCAGGATCCGAGTGCGAGCAGAGTCAGAAAGGAGGCAGGTGCTGCTTCTCTGTCTGGCAACTTTTACTTTGCCTCAATTAATACTCTGGTTAGGTGCCCAGGACAAGATGCTTTTCCCTTAACACAGTGATTTACAGATGGGTTTGAGTTGTTTTTTTACCACTATTGCTGCATTAAAAAAAAAGAAAGAAAGAAAATATTTGACTCCCCCTCTCAGTGCGCTCTGTCTTTAGCCTCCATTAGCTTGCTCTGAAAATCCCTCCAATCAGCCTCCCCGGACCCAGAAGAGAGGTTGGTTATTAACTATTTCTTCTCCCAGGCGATTCTCACACTTGAGCTTCATGCACATGTTGTTTTTGCGTAGCACCCTGTGTAGTAACCTGACCCAGAGACAACAGTTTGGATCCAAGGAGTTTCTCTGGGAGGTGAGCACAGGAGCCGCTGTGAGGAGAGGGGAGGCGAAGCAGGGAAGAGAGCAAAACCCCTCGCGGAGTGCCGTAATGGGCAGGCGTGCAACTGGGGCCCAGTCTGGCCGGGGGGCCTCAGAGCAAATGCACGGATCAGGGCTCAGGACTGTCCTAAGAGGGGTGTGGAAGCTGGGGCATCTCCACCAGCTCCTGCCCTCTCTGGGTGGGGGCTGCTACTGAGGAGTTAACTCCCAGCACTTTCAGACTGCCCCGTGCTTGGGGTTCCCTGCCATGGTCAGATACTGCCCTCAGGTAGAGGTGCAGGGGTGGGCTGAGGGAAGACTGTGAATGTCACTGGAGGAAGGCAGGAGATGCCTTACCAGCAATAAAAAGGCACAGACGACACTTTGTTTCCTCCAGGTAGGGGCACCATTACAAATTTAAATAACTTATTGTGCCACTCTCCTGCTCAACAAGCTTCCATGAATCCCTATCACTTATTTCATCTAATCTAACTTCTCGAATCTCTGCCATCCCAACACTGCCTGATAATTATTTACCCTTTAATCCATAGATAATTAGAACCATGACAGAATGCATAATTAATCAAACTGACATGCATGCTTTCAGCACCTAGCGCAGAGTGGGTGCTAATGAACATTTACTTGATGGATTAAATTGTTTTTGACCTGCCTTGCCAGCCCTACACTCAACTCGTTGTCCCCTGGCTCCAGCCTACTCCACCCACTCCTTGGCCTTGCACACCCCTCACCCTGCACCCTTGCAAGGTGTGCCTGCACCCTACTCTCCTTGCTGCCTGCTTAAATCCTATGCATTGCTCAAGGCCCAGGTGTGGTTGCCCAAGGATGGGTTTTCTTCCCATCCTTGGTCCCTTATTGCCCATGTTTGTAAAGGACATTTGTTAGGCCAGGGACTATTGGCCATCTCACTCTTGCTGCAGGTGTGAGCTTTGTTTATCCATCATGGTGGCAAACTACAAGGATGGGGCCTGAGTCTTCCTTCTGTCCCCACAGCAAAGCCCTGCATAGGGCCAAGTCCTTGGCTAGTCCTCAGTGCTCACTGGGGTGATGGGTGTTGGTGATATTGATCATGAGGACTGTAGCAGGTGCTGGGAGTGCCCTGCCTGCATCCCTGCAGCATTTGTCTCTGCACCCAAAGCTGCTCACAGTGAATGATTGTGATTCTTTGTCTGAGGGCTCCTTTTTTTGGGCTGGGGAGCAGGGATAGCCTGTGTGCAGAGTGGTCAAGAAGTGCCTGAGAGCTACTGAGAAGGAAACAGACCTGACAATTGAGGGTGCACCTGAGGGGCTGGACTTGGAGATAGGCCTGAGGCCAATGGAAGGGACAGGTGGGCCTGGGGTGCTCTGTGGCTAAAGAGGAGAGAGATTAAAGTGAACTTGGAGTGACTCTGAACCTTGTTAGGCACTGACCATTGCCAAAAGATGTGGCTTCATTTGAAAGTTTAGTACAAAGTGGTTTGAATATTGGGAGAATGTGCCACTTCCACCAGCCAAAATCCACATTTGCATATCTTTGTCCTGACACGGGACTTGATCTGCTTCCCAGTGAGAGAAAAGTAATCTTGGGGCCGCATATGGACCCTAAGGGCATTTTAGACGGACCACCAGTCCTGGCCTCAGAGGACACCTCACTCTGGCCATAGACTGATTTTGCTATTCTGGCTATTAGACTAATCTGTAAGTCCAATTTCAAATATTGTTCCAGAAACAGGTGCCGTCGCTTCAAGGAGACCATCAAAGAGAATGTGGGTCCCTGAGTGCAGCCCACCCATAGCTGGAGTCCTGAGGGCATGTGACCCCTGAATCTCCTGTGGGGTAGGGGGTCTCCTGTAGCCTAAATTCTAGGAGATTCTATAATCTGACTTTGCAACGAGCCCCAAGTGCTCATAATGACTATGTGAATTTCATTTCTCAAGCATCCATCTGTTCATCCTGAATCTGGAACACTTTTACCCATTGAAGGAATTAAACAGGAGTTGGAAAAAGTTCAGCGAGACCGGCCAAAGACTCAAAGAACATTTGGCTCAAGGAAATCCCAGAAGAGAAAGAGCTGGTGGAAAGGGAGGCTGGAATCCTGGCAGCCACCTCCCACCCAGAGGAGGGAGGGCAGGAGGGGCTACTACAGGAATGGTCCCGATCAGACTGGGAAGCTGCCTTCACATGCTGGTGAGGATGAGAGGCCAGGGGACTCCAGTCTCCAACAGGCTTCAACACAGGAGCAGCTAAGCTTTGCGTGGGACTGGCTAAAGGGGACCCTGAAGGTGTGCCGAGGAAATGGTTTGGTGAAAAACCTTCTGGTTGGGCAATAAAGGCCTTGATTTTAGTAGTTCCAGCTCATCCATTAATGGGATGGATAATTATTTTTTATTACATTTTTTGTTGTTGTGGATCCCATGTATGTTGACCTCATCTATATTGTTACTATGGAGTTAACTCTAGCCTCCCAGGCTCTGGGGTGGGCACATAACCCGAGACTTTCAAATCAGCTTATTTTGTCCCCATGGCCCCTTTAGGCATGGACAAATATTTTAGGCTGGTCCAATGAGACTTTTGTTGAAGCTTTTGGGAAGGCAAAGCTCTTTTTTCTGGGATTGCTAAGTGTGAGGATGGTGTAAGCCGAAAGTGCACTCGTGGCTTTGCTGCCATTGACCCATGAAGACGTGAAAGAGTTGCTCAGAGTGCAGCCAACACACCAAGGAAAGCAGAGGGGGGAGGAAGAGGGGAAGGGAGAGAGAGAGACAGGAAGGGGAGGAGAGAGGAGGAGATGGAAGGAGGGCGAGGGAGGAGGAGGGGAGGGGAGAAGGGAGAAGAGAAAAGAGAGAATGAGAATCGATGCAGCCATTCCTTTCAGTTACTCTGTGAGCCAGCGTTTTCTTTATCGCTTAAAAACAAAAGGAAGAAAATGAGCTCAGTAGTTGCTCTTGGTGCTCTGCCGTAGTATTTCCTTACCCACCCAGGGCTTTCTGCTACAAGCACCCGAGGCTCTCTGTTTGAGGGTGTTCTCATCTTTGGAATCTACTTGGCCCATGCACAGAGCAGGCTGGAATGCCCGGGATTTAGGAGTCCTGGGAGTAGCCCAGAACTAACGACAGGTGGGAATTGATGCATACGGACTCTAGCTTCCTCTTTCTCCTATGGGACAACTCTGAGGTGTGTTCTGCCCTGTCTCTAAGAGTTCTTCAGCAGAACTGAGCTCCCGGCTGTCCGCAGTGGCACTCTGCTCACTCATGCCCTGTACTGGCTGCCTTCCCTGTCCCGTCTCACTTTCCCACTCCCCTCCTGGTGCTTCCTGAGATCACTTCCCAAATAAACTACTTGTGTGTCAATTCTTGCCTCAGGACCTGCTTCTGGGAAACTCCAAACTAATGGAAAACTCTTAAGAAAGGAACTGGACTATAAGCTAAAATTTTCAGTAGCTTTACAGAATCCAAGTTAATCTCTAATCCAACTGGGTCCAATTTGAGAGCTCTATATGGAGCACGTATAAGTCCCTGAGGCTCTAAAAAAGTATAAAGCCATCTCTGTCTTCAAGAGAACTACCAGTTTGGTAAGGAAACCTAGACAAAACATGAGTAGATATATCTTAGAAGTCTGACGTTGGCAGGCAAGGGCCCTTCTCTGGGGATGTTTTCAGCCATCATTTCTTTGATTACCTTGTAATTCCCACCCACTTTCTGCTTGCCTGTGGAACACTGATGACATCAATCTTAAATCTTGTTTTAGCTCCACATATCCCTGCGCCTCTGTTCTTTTTTTCAAATTCAATCTTGCCTTGTGCAAATCATTTTGCCTCTCTAGACTTCGCTTTTTCATTTGTAAAATGGAAGTAATAGTCTCTGCCTTTCAGTATCATGAGGATTAAGTGACACTAAGTGCTCAATAATGTTTGGTGAATGAATGAATGAATGAACAAGTGAATGAGCCATCTGATGGACTGGACTTTGCCGGTTTACTTGTGAGCATTGCAATGTTAAGAAGAACACTCTCTCTGGCCAGACTTCCTGGTCTCTCCTCTCCTACCACCTCTAGGTAAAAACCCCTTGTAGTCTATAATTGCTTTTCTCTTTCCTGTTTCTCTTTCCTGGGTTATCTTCTCAGCAGATGGTGAGTTCTCCAAGAGAGGGACTAGATCTCCTCCTATCTCACCCTCAGCTTGGCAGTAAATGGTCACTAGCCATTGTATCCTATTTAGCCAAAAAGACTCCTGAATGCTGGTGTGGAGAGAGCAGAGGCCAGGCCTGAAATGAGCCCTTGGGAATTGGACTGTGGGAGCAGCTTCCCAGCCTCTTGGAAATCTCACTCTTGTGTCTTTGATATGGAAGCAGTTTGGACAGGCTGAGATGTTAACATACATGTGAGGGGAAAACAGAAAAGCCCAGGAACTGGCTTAAGAATCAAACACGCAGGGCCAGGAGAGAAATGCCAGGGTAAAGGAAATAGGTGGAAAGGTTAGCGGTTTGGGCCAACTGATGTACTGTCGTGGACAAGACTGTGGGTTTGATTTATGAGTGGGGTAGCACATTCACTGTGCTTCCTGGGTACTTGGTGACCTCTCATTCACAGGTATAGCCAAGCCTTTAACAGTCACACACAAAAGTGCATTTGGGAGAGCTTATAAACGATTTAACAAATTCAGTTCCATCCCTGGGAACAGAGCTTGGATCTCATGTGTTGATAGACCACAGCAATATCTTTTTTAAGTACAAGAAGAGCATGTATAAAACAATTAGGCCTTCCACACTCACAGGCCCTTTTGAGGGAGACTATATTGCCCTCAGTGATAAGGGTCCCAGTGGTGGCCCCCAACAGACCCAAGGGTAGACAGTGCACAGGCTGGCCATGAGAAAACAGGTGCATGAAGTTCTGCTTAATAGAGTGAAATGAATAATTAGGACAATAAGATAGCATCTTTATAGAATGGTACCAGGAAGTTATGGAAAGAACCAGCCATTAAGTGTTGAGGGACAAAAATAAGAAGATAAAAGGAAGGAAAGAAGCAGAGACCAAGAGAGTGGTAATAACCAGTGAACTCTTCATGCTGAGGGGGTAGCAAGCAATTCAGTCCCTGGTGACACTGCTCAGTCCCCTTGAATAGAGTTACCTGGATGGGTCTCTGTCCCTTTGCTATGATCAAGAACTTGCTTTGCAGAGAGAACATATTAAAATGGAAGCTCTCGCCACGTCAAGCAGTAAGGCCAGTGCTTCTTAGACTTTAATGTACACACCAATCACCTGGAGATCTTGTTAAAATGCACCTTTCCATTCAGTACATTGGGGCCTGAGATTCTCATTTCTAAAAGTTCCTGGTGAGGCTGATGCTGCTGGATGTGTGTCCACATGTTGAGGGGCAAAGGCTCATGCAAATAACATGCAAACACACACATGTAGGCATCCACACGCATGTGCACCCCCACATCATCCATCACCATTTAAAACATTTTATACAGAATTTATCTGAAATCCCATAGATAGCTACTAATTGGTCAGCTGAACTTGTTATTTTTTACTTAGCTCCACTATAGAGCTGGAAAAGAAAAATGATGACATAAAAAAAACCTAATACTTCTAATTTATTTTTGGCATGGGACTCCAGGTTATGTTAAAAATTAATAATAAAGACTCTAACTTAGTAAATGTTTTTTTTTTGTATAGTAGAATAAGAAAATTCAGCATTTAAAAAACTGCAAGAGTTTTATTTAGTTTATTTTGTCTTCTGAAATTGTACCTTTAAATGTCTCCCTGGGGAGGAATCAGGGAACAGTAGGGAAGAAATGGATTATTCAATAAATGGTGCTGAGACAATAGTTTAGCAATTTGGAAAAAAAATCAATTTAGAGTCTCTTCTTACTGTACACTAAGACAAATTTTAATGGATTAAAGAACAAAGTATAATATAAAAGAGACTATAAAAGCATAAAATAATCTCCAGATGGGGACTACTTAATAAGGTTAAAAAAGTTGAAAGAAATAATAAAAGAAAAGTTACAAATTTTATTAAGTAACATTTACGATTTCTGTCTGTAGCTCTCCTGGTTCCTACTCCTCCATAATTAGACAAAAATCAAAATAGTTATGAAAGAGTATAAACACCACCAAAATAGACAAAGTAGTTATATTAACTCTATGCATCTGTGAAAACTTACAGAACTGTACCCCAAAAAAGAAAACTTTATATAAATTAAAAAACAAATTACAAAAAGACTATAAAAGAAAAAAAATTGCTGCTAAAAACACATAAATATTAAAATACCAACCATTCAACTGGGAGAATGATATTCACAATATGCACAACAAAGTAAAGGTTGATACTCTTGGTGTATAAAAACATGCTTGATTTGGTAAGCATGATATTAATATCCCAATAGACATATAATTGAGCAGACAAGTCATAAAAGAGAAAATTTAGGTGGCTAAAATAATAAAATGCAAATCTACTTGTCATTGGTATTTTTTGTCCCACTCATCAAATAAGTCCAAAATAAAAGAAAAATAATAATACCTAATCTAGGCAAGGATGTAGTGTTATAAGCTGACTAATGGCCTCCAAAGATATCCATGTCATAATCCCAGGAAGCTGTGATTGTTACTTATTCTTAGCCCATTTTGTGTTGTGTTGCTATTAATATAACTGAATACCAAAGACCGGGACATTTATAAAGAAAAGAAATTTTTTTCTCACGGTTCTAGAGGCTGGGAAGTCCAATTGGAATGTACCAGCATCTGGTCTTCTTGCTGCCTCATCCCATGGTGGAAGGCAGAAGGGGAGGAGGATGTGAGAGAGGGAGGGGAAGGGGCCTGAACTCGTCCTTTTATCAGGAACCCACTCCTGCAATAATAAACTCACTCCTCCATAATAGCAGTAATCCATTCATGAGAGCTGAGTCCTTTGACCTAATCACCTCTTAAAGGTCCCACCTCTCAACACTGTTGCACTGGGGATTAAGTTTCCAACACATGAGCTTTGAGGGCCACATTCAAACCATAGCAGTTACCTTATAAAGCAAAAAGGATGTTGCAGATGTGATTAAGTTAAGGGTTTTGGGATGAGGAGACTATCTTGGATTATCCAGGCAGGTCCTAGATATAATTGCAAATGTCCTTATGAGAGAGGCATCGAGACATTTGTTTATGGAAGAGTGGCAGGGGATGTGATGATAGAAGCAAGATGTTGAAGCAATGCAAGAAAGAGGAAAGGAGCCAAGGAATGAAGTGACTCCCAGGATCTAGAAAAGGCAAGGAAATACTTTCTCCCCTAGAACTTCCAGAAGGAACCAGCCCTGCTGACAACTTGACTTTATCCCAGTAAAACTGATTTCAAATTTCTGGCTTCCAAAAATCATAAAAGAATAAATCTGTGTTGTTTTAAGCCCCCAAATTTGTGGTAATTTGTTACAGCAGCAATAGGAAACTATTAGTAATACATGCAGTAAAATAGCATTTCTCATAAATTGCAAATGGAGTGTCCATAGGATGACATTCTTTGCAACATTTTCACAATACATAGGAAAAGTCATGAAATTTTTTTTTTTCATGTGCTTGCTTTTGGTAAAAACAAAAATTTTTCATCTAATGATTTAGTGGTTCCATATCTGGGAATCTATTTTAAGGAGACAATTAGGGAATGAAAACAGCTCTTGTATGAAAATATTTTTCCTCATCGTAACAGTAACAAACTGGAAACAAATTAAATGTTCAACAGAAAGGGAAAGATTGAATAAACTATAGACTATCTGAGGATAGATTATCATTAAGCTATAAAATATTTATAAATATTTTGTTAAAATATAGGGAAATGCTGCATTATATTAATATAGATATTATGTTAAAAGCAAGACATAAAATTAGATATGTGTCATGACATTGACTATGTAAAAATACACAGAAATGAGACTGGAAGAATATAGATCAAAATGTTTATTGGGTGAGTTTGACTTCTCTGTTTTTTTAAAATTTTCTATAATGAATGAGTATTTAGTTTTATAGTTACATAATTACTAAAACCAGTAATTGGAAATGGAGGGCAGAAGGTCTTGGATGTTGAGCTTGGTGTCATGGCCAAAACTTGAAAGAAGTTGATCTGGGAGGTTGTTTCGGGACAAGGCAGGGAGGATGGGAGGAGGTGGGCGGGGGTCTCAAGGGCCGGGCTGGTGGAGGTAGGAGTAGCAGAATGGAGAAGGGTGACAGCCTGTTAAGGAGGGGAGTTTGGTTTTGATCTAGGAGACAGCTACCGCAACAGGTTGGCAGATTTGGGAAAAATTAGATTTCACATGCTTCACAATGTAAGGTCTTGTTGGAAACAGAAGTAGAGTAGACACTGTTGACTGTCCATCCAGTATCTCTCCCTACTCCCATTTCCTGGCAGAACTCCAACACTGTGCTCATATCCCTCCCTGCCCGCTCCGCCAAGTCCATGTAAGTGAGGGAGCCACATATCAGCCCTAGCTGCAAATGGGAAGGGAGTGGGGTGGTTCTGGATAGTCTAACCCACTCATGGAAAACCCATCCTACCTCTCTCAGTGTTGTTTCCAGAACCCAGATTTAAGTTTCTGAAATCACAGAGCTTAGAATAATGCCTCATACTCAATAAATGCTCAGTTACTGTTCGTGAAGCAATCATCACTTGCTCCTGGCAACTGTTATTGGCCCAGGAGTGAAGACATGATCTAGCTTGGTCCAATGAGGCTGAAGAGAAGGACTTTTCTTGTCAGATGAAAAGTTTTCTGTGTCCTCCAGACTTCAAACCAAGAAGCACACTGCTCCAGTTGCTGCTGGGCATCACCTTGCCACTTGGAAAAGCCAGCATGACAACATAGCTCTCACAGAGGATGGCAGAGCTGAGGAATCTCTAAGAAATGGAGTCAGAGCTTACCTTACCTCTGTTCCTCCAGTTATGTGAGTTAATATATTTCCTTTTTGTTTAGGATGCTTTGTGTTGGGATTTCTAATGTAGAGTATAACAAGAATCCGAGGACTTTTAGTGACAAACTTCAAAAGATTTAGGAAGTCTAGAATTCCAATTATTTTGGGTCAGAAACTGTGCTGAGCACTAAAGTCATGCAAGTGGTTCATAATCAAGTCTAAATTTTTACCCAGAGAAGGATCTCGCTGCTCACTAGACTGACAGGAAAGAACAGATGTTATCTTTTTGGTGCTGGAAAGGGTGTTTGAGTGGTTGTCTTGTTGGGTAAATATATGGCAAGTAGGATCCTCTTGTCTTGGGTTAGGGTGTGCATCAATCAGGATAGGTAACTTTATGCTGCAATAACAAACAACCCCAACAACAAAGGTTTATTTCCTCATTTTGGGGCATTCCATGTTTTTTCATACTTGTTTCTCTCTCCCTCTTGAAATTCTCCTCCAAGGAGAGGGTAACAGACATTGCTAGTGCCCTGACGACATGTCTTTGGGCCATACCATTGCTGTGCATGTATGACATACATGTATGGCAACTTTTAGCTGCCAGTCCCTGCATCTTTTTACCTGAGGGCTTTCTGTGGAAGCTGAGATCCATTCTGCTCCTGTAGCTGGAAGTACTGGAGGATAAACTTCCCACCCCACCCCACCAGAGCCGTTCTCAGCCAATGGAAGTGGGAGTCAGTGTATAAATACCCTAGCTCCCTTGCACCTCGAGTGAAACCGTTCTCAGTCATGTTCTACACTGTCGTCAGCATTTCCCCAGTGGAGCTGGACTCCCATTGCCCACCAGCGATGACTTGCTGGTTTACACACACGTACTGACTGCTTTCTGTTGTATTCCCCATTTCACTTCCCCACTCCCCTACCAGTATTTACCAGAATAGCTTTCTAGTAAATGACTTGCTCTATAATTCTTGTCTCAGGGTTTGCTTCTGGGGAAACCAAATAAGACCGAGAGGTCCTTCCCTGTCAGTAGGCTGGCAAGTCCCTGGGAAAGGCTACAGCACCTAAAGAGGGTAGTTTAGGAAGCAGGTTGGCAAAAGACTTATAGACTTTTCCCTAGAGGGGGGCCTTGTAGACCCCTAGCTCCCCTTAGTTGTCCTTCCATGCTGCTGCCAGCTGAGACCCTTGCTTTGGGTCCCCAAAGCAGGCTCCACAAAGTAGATTTGTTTTAGTAAAATCTCCAGTGTCAAATATGGTGCTCTTGTAGTCATCCCATTAAAGAAGATGAGTATCTGGTCCCTTCGTCAAACAACAAATCCTTCAGAAAATGGTAGAGTTATCCTGAATTTACCATTTGAGTCCATCCAACTTGTCAGATATAAGGTTTACTCCAAGGACTCCTGCCTGAATTTGGCCAGGCCTAAAAATCTCCTGCAAACTAGCATAGGGCAAATGATCTCTTCTGTCCTCACAGAGCAAACACATGTGGGGTGGAGGTCCCAGGAGACACAGAAGAACGAGAGCAGCCTCCTTCGCCACTTAAGCTCAGGCATTTTCTTTTTGGAAAAATAAGCTCCAGAGAAGTGATAAGGAGTTTTAAAAATAAAAGCAGTGGGGCAGCCTGCAGCATCCCTCTCCCTGGCACCTCTCCCCTTCACCCCTGGCTCTCAGCACATGCAGGGCCCATGGCCTGGTCCCCAGGGCCTTGTTCTCCAGCCTCCTCAGCCCCCTTTGGCCCAAGGGTTCTTCCCTGAGGTCCAGCCTGGCCAAGAGTGGCCAGCAGAGCACAGAGAGTCAGAATGACCCACATACCCAGAGATAAGGCCCCAGTTTGTTGATTCAGGGGCTTGGTTCTGCTCTGAATAAACTTCCCTGCTTTAAACTTCTCTTTCAACTGGAGCTGAGTGTTTTCTTGTTACTCTTTCCCAGGGGAGAAGCTCGTGGTTTGCTCTTTATAAATTTATATAAATTGTTCCCACACTCATACCCACCAAATACCAAGCTTCTCTGACACCCGCCCCCAACCCCAGATTGGCCATGGAGGGTGGGTGATGGAAGTCACACATCCTCCTGGAGTCCTGTGGGGTCAAGTGGAGGTGAGGGGAGATGGGGTTTCTGCTGTAAGGCAGGAAATTTGAAGGGTTGAGGATGGAAAACACTCTGAGGTCACATGAGAACAGGCAACACAACTCTGAGAGGGTCAATCACCCTGCCCCCAGCTTAAACATGAGAAAATTTAAGTGTGGGGGCAGTGACTCATCCACGATTGTGTTGTGACTAAGACAGGAGTAGAAAGTCCAGTTGTAGGACTTGGCCCCCATGTTTCTCTGCCTCTCCAATT
This sequence comes from Propithecus coquereli, assembly GCF_000956105.1. NCBI lineage: Eukaryota > Metazoa > Chordata > Mammalia > Primates > Indriidae > Propithecus > Propithecus coquereli. The sequence goes on along the minus strand of NW_012138191.1, from coordinate 5,215,099 downwards.
GATAGTACAAGTTTGTTACTGTATCAGTTAGCTATTGCCATATAACAAACCTCCCCCAAACTGAGTAGATTAAAAAACAACTATTTACTTGGTTCATGACTTCTGTGAGTTGCTAATGTTGGTTGGGCTCAGGTGAGCGGTTCTTTTGCTGATCTCACCTGGCCTCACTCACGAGTCTGCCGTCAGCTGAGGTTTGATGGCCTCGCTCACAAGGCACGATCAGCTGGCTGCTGGCTGGTGTGATGGGACTAACTGGGCTGCATGGGCTGTTATCCTCTAGTGGGCTCGCTTAGGCTTATTCATAGGGTGGTAGCTGTGGGTTTCCCAAGAGCAGTGAGAGAGAAAAGCCTAATGCGCAAGCACTTTTCATGTCACTGCTTGCATCACATTTGCTACTATCCATTGGTCAAAGCAAACCACACAGCCAAGCTCAGATCCAGTGGGTGGAGGAAGATGTCACCTCTTGACGGAAGGAGCAGCAAAGTCACCTTGCAAAGATATTGATACAGGAAGGGGAAGGATTTTTGGTCATTTTTGCAACCTACCACAGTTACAAACAGTGCAGGCCACTGGAGGGGGAATAGAGCCCTGGCGTGGCGCCCAGGCCAGTGCCCTGTCACTGCCCCACATTGCTGATCAGGCAATGTCTTCGGTTAGGCCATCTGCTTCCTTCACCTTCAGTCCCTGGTAGAGAGCAAGAACCTTGAGTGGTTGGGAGGTGGGACATTGGAGAGATATGTTTTGGTGTGGGGGAAAGGATGGGAAGGAAAGAAGAAGAGGTCAGAGTGATGCCCAGGCCCAGCAGAGCAGCACAGCTGGTGTGGTGTGGTGGGAGTAATGCTGGGGACGTTCCATGACTCATGTTCTGACCCCATCCTGGAGCCCCGTGCATCCTCCTCTCAACCTGGATCCCACTGTCAAGAGTATTGTGGTCCCTGTTTGATTCTCCCTCACCTAGTTCCCAGGACCCTCCAATCATGGAGGAGCCTGTAGACCTTGATTTTTTTTTTTAATCATGGAGGCATCACATACTGGATATACCACCCCTGTCAAGGGCGATCGAAATATAAATGAATGTGGACGGCTCAGGCCTCATAAAAAGAGTGAAAGTCTTTGGAATGATGGACAATTAGATAACATAGGGGGTGGCCTGCAAGGACAAACATAATTTGGGGCAAGAAGGCTGGCGTGAGTGGCATTCTGTGAGGCCTGCTACATTACCTAAAAGTTTCATTGCATATTCCGATGTACTAAATCTGGGAGATGACGAGGTCCTAAAACAGTGTCTTCAATCCAGAACCTTGAATTCTGAACTTGAGAGTTAGAAGGAGCCTTGGAGAACAGTAAGACCCCTCTCTTTTCATAGGGATGTCAGGCTGAGAGGGACGGGGGTGGTAAAAGGACTTGGCAGAGGCACCCGAGTAGGATGCAGCACAGCCAATATTGGAATCGTGATCTGTGACGCAATGTAACCAGAATTTATTGAGCACTGAGTGTGTGTAGCACAGCTGTGCTCATGTGTATCGTCTTGTTTAATTTCTACGACTCTGTGGGAGACGCTATTAGTGTCCAGGCCTTGGGACCCATTCCTGCTGCTGCAGGCATTGGCTATTGACAGCTCACCCTCGGGACCTTCTTGGGGAGACTGCCCTTGGTTGATGGGAGCTGCCTGTGAAAGAAGCCTGGGAGATTATGCCCATCCCTGGGGGCATTATTTAGTTAATGACTTAACTGATTTGGGGGCTTAACAGCTCAGCTTCTTGGCTCTGGGAGAGATAACTCTGTGGTGCCGTTCGTGTCTCAGAGCACCTGTGGGATCAGGCTGGGGCTGGTCTCCAGCTGAGACCACATCCTAGCCCAGCTCCTGCCCCTGCCCTGCTCAGCACCTCTCACTGCCCTTCACCTGAGAGCCCCTTCCCCAGCCAAGAAACCACGTGCGTCTGAATTCCTGTCTCAGGCTCTGCTTCTGGGAAACCGGACTCCAGATGAATCCTGTATACTGTTAGCCTGAAGTCTCACAGCTTGTGAGCTACATAGTCAGAACTGGACCCTGGATCTTCCAATCTCCAAGTTTACTGCTCTTGCCAGTTCAACCACACTCTTCCTTTCCACCTCTGGGTATGGTGCCTTAGGGAGCTGGAGTAATATTTCTAGTGTTTGTTGCTCCTAAGCTCACCATTTGGGAAACATTAAATGTCTATATTCCTAGAAGGACTATGGCTACCCTCTCTGCCTCTTGTGACTCACAGGGTCCCTGGGCGGTGACTCAGGGCCCCCTGGGTGGGAGTTCTCCCTGCAGAGTTGCCAAGCAGGCCCTGAGGCTGAGGGATCCAGGAGGCCGGCAGGGCCAAGGAACCTCCAGAGATCAGGTTTGCAGGTAGAGGGAGGTTGGCCCCTGGCCTGCTGATGTCTGCCCCCATCTGGTACCTATCCTGTCACCCTGGGTGTGAGCACAGCAGGGGAAGATGGGTTCTGAGGCCTCATAATGCTGGGATGAATGCTTTGCATGCCTTATTCTGTTTAGTCCTTGTACCACTTCACAGATGAAAAAACCAGGGATCAGAGAGGGATGGTGTCTTGGTCAAGGTCACTCAGCTGGCAAGTGGCTCAGCAGAGACCCAAGTCCATAGGGGACTCTGTGTGACATACAGATGCCGTCTTCAGCAGTGCTCTTTCCTATCCCTCTGTGTGAGAATTTTTTGTCCCAGGAGGTTCTTTCAGGAGGGCCCAGGACACAAGTCCAGTGCCCGCTGTGCTCGCTCTGAAGGACTGGCTGATCCAGTGAGCCTCTGAACACCCAGGGGCAGGGATTGGGCCACACGTTCCCCAGACACACCTCTGGGAAGTGCTGTCCTTAGACCCTGGAAACTGGGGGTCTCTGGCCTTGTCCAGTGCTTCAGAGACACAACGTTTCAAAAGAAATTTTAAAAAACCTGAAGGACCAGGTTTTAAAACTTCCAATCTGTTGTGGACGGATGCTCTTGTAAAAATACAATAAAGATGAATTATTAGGAAAATGAAATGTAAAAAAGGTGTACAAAATAAAGCCCAAGTGGTTTTTTTTTATTAGTTTCAAAAGACTGATAAATTAGGCATTCAAATTGCTATACGATTCCTAAATGCTTACTCTCAGTTTCTGTGCTAACATTGTCATGGGCACACAACAAACAGCCCTGGGACTGGTGCTGCTCCGTGGACCACATTTTGAGCAGCCCTGCTTCACGGGACCTCCTCTCTCTCCCCTGCACTGTGCCAAGGAGACTTGCTCACCAGGAGTCCATGTCACTTGTCACCCGCAACCACGCCACGCCCCCGCCACAGCCCCCGCCGGCCCCAGTCGGGGTAGACAGGACTCTGGAATTCCCTGGTTAGAGGTCTCAGCTCCTTCTGTGCCCTGTGTGAGCATCTTGTCTGGGTTTGTCCTCTTAAGGTCAGACTATACCACTGGTGAGTGTCCCCAAGGAAGCGGGCTTGTGGACAGAGCTTGGACTTGAAGGCTCAGTCGTCCACATGCGTGCATGTGAGGCCCCATGTGGTGCAGTGCAGAGCCATCCCTGGGCTTACGGTTTTCCCTGCCAGGGTGTGACTGATGGAAGTGGGGAGGTGGAGGCTGAGAGCCCAGGCTGCTGCCCACTGAGGTCAGATCTCCCTGTCACCCTATCTTATGGGGCCTGAATCCCCAGGCAGTTGCCTGCCACTGTCCCTGCCTCTCCAGGCTGCATAGAGGCTTATTCTCTCTCTCGTGCAGCACTTGGCTTGAACCCTTTCATGCTCCCAATCACTGTCCTGTTTGCTGTCTTACCGGCTGACTCAGCAGTAGTCGAGGTCCCTGGCAGGCAGTACAACGTCTCCCACGGGTCTCTAACTCTGACTCAGGCCTGGGGCCACACGGACAGTCTTGTGTGTGGAAGTTCTTCCCACACCTTGACTCTGGTTCCGAACTAAAACTCTGAGCTAAAACAGTCCCCATGATGTCCTAGGATCTAAGTTATTTGGTGCTTGTGTCTACATCCTCCACAGGGCAGATGGTTTCAAGAGCAAGGACTGCAGGGTTGACCTTCGCATGAGCTGAGGGTCTCACCAAGGGCCTGGCCCACTCCGTTAGAGGTGGGAGGGACTGTTCCCCACTCTCCTTGTCACTAACACCAGCCGGGTTATCACGTCTCAGTTGGCCTTTGGGGGCCCCTACAAAGACACACACACCTCACACATAGACGCACACACACGTTTATTCACACACTCAGGCTCACAAACACAAATACACACACATATTGGTGTGCACAGTTGTGTATACACACATACAAACATGCACAATCAAAGTTGCCCCTGTGCTGCCCCAATGTCCATTTGGCTCTAATGGGGCTCAGCAGACAGTGGCCCAGTGACCCCAGATGCTGTCTTGCCACCTGAGAGGCTGAACTGCTGCCGAAATTCCCAGGATCCACTTGTGGGCTTTCTTGATAACAACATGAGCTAAGTTCATTTCCCAAGGCTGCAGTAAACCATATCAGCTGTCTTTGAGGATGGAGACAGGAGCCGCAGGGGGCCTCCACGCCTCACCGTGGCCTCCCACCTGTCCACACCAGCTTGAGCAAGCACATTGAGCTAGGGCAGCCCCTTGACCAGCCAGCTAGAGAGATCTGGAAAACCCCGTCCTTGGCTGCATGAGGCAGCAATAGAGACCAGAATAAAGACTGGTCACATTATTTAGGATGGATCAAATTGATGATGAATGTGAAAGTGCTTTGCAAACTGTAAAGTGCTGAGCATGTGTAAGAGGGGATGTTCATTTCTAAGACTACAGAGGAAGATTCAATGTCTTCTTAGTGAGCAGAAGTTGTACCTTCCGTAGGGCCTTCCCAGGACTATGTCAGCCAGATGCTGGGTGCCCATATTCCCAGGCTTGGCTCTGTGTGGTCACAAGGAAAACAAGAGCCATGGGACTCACTCCAGGGAACTTCCCTCTAGGAAAAAATGCAGGGAGAAGTCTCCTTGCACAGCCGCAGACAGGGCTATAGATGTCAGTGGTCAGGCAGGAGAGACATGACCTCTTCTTGGACTACTGTGCCTCCTACAGACCCTCACAGCAGCCTAGCACTCAGAGAACTGGCACTGACTGTGTTCAGACAGTGGCGTTGTGGGTTATGATCAAGGTTATGATTCAAATTGGCAATCAGACTCACGAGATGTAATCGGCTTTTGTTTTTATGGTTACTGTTTTAGTTTGCTTTCTGTTGCTTATAACAGAATACCTGAAACTGGGTGATTTATAAAGAAAGGGAATTTATTTCTTACTGTTATAGAGGCTGAGAAGTTCAAGGTCAAGCAGCCACATCTGGTGAGGGCCTTCTCGATAGTGGAGACTCTACAGAGTCCCGAGGCAGCACAGGGCATCGCATGGGGAGGGGCCTGCTAGCTCAGGCCTCTCTTCCTCTTCGTATAAAGCCAGTAGTTTCCCTCCCATTCATCCATGAAAGCCCTCATGATCCAATCACCGTTTAAAGGCCCCACCTCTCAATACTGCCACATTGGGGTTAAGTTTCAACATGAGTTTTGGAGGGGACATTGAGACCATAGCAGTGACTTAGCTCAACAAAAGGATATGGAAAAGGAGATACAAGAAGCTCAACCTCTCCTCCCCAGGAGGGCCGGCAGCTACTCAAGTACACAGCTCTGTTGGCCTCCTAGACCACACACAGCTGCTGTACTGGGCATCCAACATGCTCGCAGGTCACCTTGACATGGAGAAACCACAGCCTTTGCTTCCCATCAACTTTTTACACTGTTTGGGTCAGGTGGGGCCAAGGCCTGCGTGCCAATCCAACATTTATTACTTGTTCTGAAGCTCCACAGAACAGGGCAATGAGAAGAGTGAGGCCAAGGTCATCCCTGGCCTGCTTCAGCCAGAGCTGATGTTAACCCTTTCATGCACGGGTGCAATCCTTGTCATTGGTAGCTCTTGCTGTCCCTGACCCTCCACTCATTATGATTCACAGGTGAAGACAGAGCCCAGAATAGGACAAAGGAGTCAGAGTTGAGCCTTCCATGCTCAATGTGAACTCTCGAGGAAGCCTTTTTTGGGAGAGGTAGTCATGGAAGGCAGGGATTTGCACTTGCCAGAGGTAGGCTTTGTTGGGATATAAAGTGGCTTCCTAACTTCCCAAGGCTTCCCTTTAATTACTGGGAAGGCTCAGTGGCATCCCAGTGTAAGTCATGGCTTAGGAACTTGCGGGCTATATGTCATGTGGTAGGGATGGGGATGTGGGGACCCTTTCTGGGCTCAGGGAAAAGACCTATGGGAAGGGAAATGGGAACTGGAGAGTTGAGACCTGCTCCTCAGCCTCCCTTGAGGTAAAAATCCAGGTGGTGGTGGATGTGTGTGGCTGATGGAGACAGGCTTGAGACTCCTGGGCAGAGGGTAGAGATAGAGCTTCCTTGCAGAGTGGCCCATACGACCAGGAAAAGATCAAGAAGAAGTATAAATAGTGCTGAGAGGCCCTGAGATATCCTTTTCCATCTTCAAGCCCTGCAGGTCTTAGATGACATATAGGAATATGCCTGTGGTCCCTAGATAGGGGCAAGGAAGGAAACAAGAGGCGGCATGCTAGCCAAGGGACCACCGTAATGCTAAGCAAGGTGACACCCTGGAGTCACCCCTGCCAGAAGATAAGGAATGGGTGGCCCAGTGTCAGGGGCCAGACTGAGCAAATGGGCGGACCTCCTCCAAGAGCCTGCAACCCCCACAACAGCTAAGACAGCTTCTTGGCAGGAGCAGCCTTGATGGCAGGGCCTGGCTCAGCCTAAGACTGAGGTTGGGCTTAGCAACCACGTCCCACTGGGCTGGTGTCTGTTATTTGCATCCAGACCGACCTCCCTTCACCTCACTAATTTCCCACAAGCCCCTGGAGTCCGCACTGACTCCCCACAATGGCTGACTTAGAGAGGCACCCTAACGGTCCATGTGTTATTTTCCTTAGCAGGAAAGTAAGTTAATGAGCAAAGCCTGGCCATTCAACTCTGTGATACTGGCTGGAGAGTGGGAGGCCACAGCACAGTCATCAGTGGCCCCAACGTGGCTCCTGCTTTCTGCTAATCAAAACGATATATTCTTTCCTCTGCGCTTTAGCACTGGGAAGTGGGGGAGTGCTGCTGCAGTGGGGAAGAGCCCACTCTCAACGTCCTCAAAGACTCCAATCAATCTTGGTGTCATGACAAGTTAGTCAGAGAATCCCATCTACTCCCCCCAGCGGGAGCCCCCAGTGCCCAAATTGATAGCATAGCATTTTTCTCTGGAGCAGGGTGGGATGGGGGCTCCAGATCCCCCAGGCCTTTCCCCAGCCTTGGATTCCTCCATGGCAATTGTCGTGGAGGTGGGCGCATGGCAAGACACCCTGCCTCTGTGGGAGCTCTCTGTGCCAGATCAGGATGAACACAAGTGAGGGACTTGGGGGTGGGAAGGAGGAGGCCCCAGGAGCCCAGTGTTGGACACCTCTGGTGGACATCCAGTGGCTCTGATCATACACAGAGGGGAGGACAAAAGGCTCTGGAAGATTGTTCGGGAGGGGTGCGGAGTGCAAGACAGCTGTGTGCTCAACTGAGCCTTCCCTTGGGTTGGGCTCCCCCAGCAACAGGCCAGAGACAAGGATTTGAGTGTAAGTAGTTTACTTGGGAGGTGAAGGAAGCTCCAGTAGACAGAGAAAGGAAGACAGCCAATGAAGAATGTGCTATCAATTCAGTTCCCACTCGGGCAAGTGGGGCTCAGTTTTCCCACCTGAGTGGGGAGGGAGCTGGGGTACTTACCCACCATTTCTGTCCATTGTGGGTTGAGGGCTGCTGCTGGGCACATTGACTCTCAAGCTCGCCAGGCTTGCCCTCCACATGGGCTGAGTGGGCACCCTCGTGGGAAGAGCCCCCAGGCAGCGAGTTGCAGGTGTTCCCAAGGAACAGCCTTCAGTGTGGAGACGTGTGTCAGGCACTGACAAATATCTGCTCCATCGCCTGAGGTGATTCTTCAATTGGATGTCTCTTTCTGTGATCTGCTTCCCTATTCTCTCATTCTCTCTGTGTCTGGGTCTTTATTTCCTTAAAGACCTTCTTCTCCTCCATGTCCAGTCACAAACCACCTTCTTCTGATTGTTCTTTCACTGGGTTTTACCCACAGTCTCCTGGGTCTCTCCTCTCCTGCCCTGACCGCATAGCCTAGACCCAGGAAATCTCAAACTCAAATTGCAGCAAGACCTCTTTATAAATATGCTCTTCCTGCCCAGATGGATCTTAGACCTTCCACGGCTTCCATTTTCTTTAGGATAACACTTAGTTCTCTTATTCTGGAACCTTCATTTTAACCCCAATGTCTCTCCTCAGATTTAAGTTTCAGAGCTCTTTCATGTCCCATGTGGACCATGTGCCCTGAGCACTGAATTCGTAGTTAGCTGCCTCTGTCTTCTGCTTCATGCAGTTCCCCTTCCAGGAGAACTTTCTTTCCTCCTCCACTTAAGCAGATAGCACATGCTTTAGGGAACCATTGAGACCAGGAATCAGAAATCACACAAGCCCATGTGGAGCACTCAGATCCTGTTCACTGAGAGAGAGAGAGAGAGAGAAAGAGAGAGAGAGAAAGAAAGAAAGAAAGAAAGAAAGAAAAAGAAAGAAAGAATCAATGAGAGCATCTCTCTGAGATGCACAGATTTCCCAGAGCCTTGCCTGGCTGGACACATGAAGATAGAGAGGCTATTGACCCTAAGCCAGACGAGGGCAAACTTTTTCTTAGAAAGAACCCTTCTGGTCATTGTTTTATAAACAAAAATAAGACTGGCAGTTGTTGGAAGTTGGACATAGACTATTCCAAATCAAAACCCAGAACATTAATGCTGCTGAGCTGTATGCTTAAAACTGATAAATTTTATGGAATGTTTGTTTTTATCACAATTAAGAAATGCAAAAAAAAAGAGAGAGAGAAAATAAAAGAAAATATCTATATATTGTGAAAAATAAGCAGCAAAACCAACCTGGAATAGCATAATTGTTGGGAATTTGGAGAGTGGGTGGTTGACAGGGGAAACTTCTGGGTGATATTGGTAAAAATTCTTCAAAGTTTTTCAAGACCCAAGGTTCTGGCACAAATTCATAACCAGACAGAAGGCAGTTTCTGGAAGAAAGAAATTAAGTATCTGGACAATTTTTATAAACTCCCCCTCTGGCATCAGAGAGGTGTGCTTGCTGCTGCTGTGGTTTGGCCAGGACATGAGCAGTCTGAAGAGAAGTGTGCTGGGTATGGAGGTCAGGCTTGTGCTGAGTACGGGAGGAGGAAGAAAGCTTTCTTGCCTCCTACCAAATCTTGCAGCAAAGGTATGACTGGTTGAGTGAGAAGCCTGGAGGAGGTACAAAAGGTGTAGAGATTGTCCAACTTTCTTGCAGTGAGGGGAAACAAGTCTCAGCTCTGGGTTTTCCCATTTGGAAACACACTTGTCCCCAGGTTCACATCCTGTTGATGGCTGCAGGCTCTGGTCCCTCTTAGCCAAGGCGTTAAGAGCAAACATGGCGCCTCCTTTCAGGGAGCCAGAGATCAGATGGAGCAGAGCTCTCACTGTACTCTGGGACCTCTGGGGATTGGAAATATGATTGGAAGTATCATTTGGGGATAAAAGTTTCTAGGGGAAGCCAGGAATTGCCTGTTTTTCCAAAACAAATTCAAGTGAAGGCTGTAGTTTCCAGGCAGCCTTGGCCTGTGGTGGGGCCCTATCCCATCTCCAGCCATCTGGGGGAAATAGGACATTTAACTCACTCATTGGCTGAGGCCTCTCTGTCCCTATAGATCCAAATAAACTGGACTCAACCCCCCAGTTTCCTGGCCTCTGATGGTCCAAAGCATTTTCTGAGTGATTCCTGTGGATTCCTGAGGTCTCTGCTCCTCACAGTGCCCTTGATCCTGGTTTCTGCATTCAAACACCAAATATCTGTTAATATTTTGCCCCCGTGTTAAAAACCTGGACACACCCCGACCTTTCACTGTTTTTTCCCCAAACTGGATCACACCATGTGTCCTGTAGGTTTATTACTCTTCTGGAAGGTTTGAGGATCATGCAACACCTTCAACTAATTTTGAGAGCTCCCCTCCTCCTCTCCCTGCATCTCTCTCCTCCTCCCATCTCTCTCTTTCTCCCCTCTCCTTCTCAGGAGCCAACAACTCCTTTCCTTGTCTTAGTGAAGTACTTTACCTCCTTCTCTCCAGTCTTGTCATCTGCTGACAGCCCTGCCCATGGGGCTCTGTCCTACCCAGCAGGATTCTCCAGGCAGATCTTCTAAACAAACACTATGTTCTCCCTGAGAGGACTTCTGATAAATTCAGCTCCCTCCAACTCCTTAAGTAGAGACAATTTAGCCGACCTGGGAAAGAGAATCATGAATTATCATGAATGAGCCAAATCATCATCTCCTATTGATAGGAGAGCAGAAAAGAGTAGAAATGATTAACCTTGTAAATATTTGAGATGCAGAATCCTCAAATCATCAGATCAAAGACAAAAAAAAAAAGAAATGTTAACAGGCAAAATCCATCAAAGTATGTGTTAAACCAATACTTCTCAAAGTTCCATGTGCACATAAATCCTCTGGGGCTTGCTAGATGCAGGTTCTGATTCAGTAAGATTGTAGTGAGGCCCAGGATTCTGCAACTTCCACAAGCTCCCAGGTGCTGCTGGTTCACAGACCACATTTGGAATAGCAAAGTGATACACCAATGATTTTCAACGTTGACTGCTTTGGACTGCTTTGGAATTATGACAGGTGGAGGAGCTTAAAAAATACTGAAGTCTAGATCCACCCCAAGATTCTCATATAATTGAGAACAGCTGGACATTGATGTTTTTTAAAAAAATTTCCAGGTGATTCAAATGTATACCTAAAGCTGAGAACCACTGGTCTAGAATAGAGCAGTAAGCACATGTATTAATATTTGATCTTTTCTTAATCGCAGTACTTGGGCTGGCACAGAGGAGGATGGAAGGAAGGCACAACCCTTCCCTAAGGGGGAGACCAATTGTCACATTCCAAGCAGCCCTCAAGGGTCTGAGGAGAACCAGGTAGGAGCTTAGCTCTTGGATTGCTGTGTGGATAGTAAATGGATTTGTTACCTAAAGCCATATTAAAAGGATATGCTAGTCAATAAAATGGCAAATTGGGCTAAAATAAAAAAAAATAAAAGGATAAAGTGAAAAATGGTAAAATAAAATGCTATGAATTAATATGATAAAAAAGTAAATAGAAATTAGATACAATAAGATTAATGTTTATACTTAAAAATTATGCTATGATATACTCTTAAGCTGAATATATGAAATAGCCAATATTTGATCGTATATGACCTACAAAAATGGCAACATCACAGGGCTTAAAAATAACAACATGATTAAAAACTAGAAGATTTAATGTAAAGCAAAATAAGATTAGAAGTTCAGAATCAACCTCAAGGAGAAGTCCCTTGGGTGGCCCTCTGTGCATGGACAAGAACAGTGCCCTGAGCTGCATACCTGATCCTTCTAAACTGGGTCTTGCTGAGGTCTGGGATCCAAGGTGGAGTCCCCAGGGCATAAAGCTCTTGGCACTGGCTGTTCGGTGCTTGGCTGTGTGCCTTGAGATACCTAGTAGAACCCTTAACTGCTCTCAGGGAGCATCTTCAGGTAGCTTTTGTTTTAACAGGTAATAAGTTGTTTAGCTCAACTCCCTGGAAAACAGTCTACAGACTGCGAGACTCTTACTAGAGACTTGGAGACTAGAGACAGGAGACTGGCAGGCTGGCCAGTTTGCAGATTAAATTCAATTTATTAAAGATTTATTCAATTTCTCCTCTGTGCCAGGCCCTGTAGTAGGCGCTAGAGATATGACAGTAAACAGGAGATCAGAGAGTGGTGTATTCAGGGGCTGGTGGAGTTAGAGACCTGGAATGGAGTGAGGGAGCATTGCAAGTTGGGGTCCCCCAGATGCAGACTCCGAGATGTTTAGCATGTGGATCTACTGGAGATCGGGCTCACTCTGTGGAAGGGAAGAAGGCAGGATTGGGCATTGGGAAAAGCTGGGCTGCAATGCAGTCTCAACACAGGCCTCAGCTGACTCTGCCTGGAGCTCTGAGGCTGGGTGGGCTCTTCACAGTTTCTCATACTGCGGGGAGTAGATGAGTCTTTATATCCTCCAATGAGCAGTCATTGAAACAATGCATGAAACAAAATACTTTGATTATAAATACAGTTATAAAAATATCAGAAAAACAAATTTGTGATGTAGTACTTACATGTTTCTTTAATAACATATTGAAGAATCAGATCTGACAGTGGATCTGATAACTACTGCATTTTCAAAGTGGTGCTGAACAATATGGTATCTATAAGCTTCACATAGTATAAATAAAATGTGTGATGTCTATAGATGCCAAAGCCACAGGTATTACTAATGCTACTGTGGTTTGTTACGTTCATAACGAAGGAAGTGATAAAGGTTAATTAACTTTAGTTGACTAAATATTAGTTTAGTTAATTATTAGTTAACTTATTCTTACTCCGGTTCAGGAATCCCCTGTATTCTATCCACATTCAGTCTAAGGACCCCAGGTTAAAGGTCCCCACAGTAGGAAATCAGCAGCCAGCAGGGCTGAGGATGACTTGTAGGGTCAGATGTCAAAGACTCATGCTATGTTCCATTGGGAGGGTTTCCCAAGGGGCAGCGTTAGAAGCACTGGGCAAGGATGGGGTTAGGACTGAGCTCTGGAACATGCTACCAGGTTGGGAGAGAATGAAATTCAGGCACATCTCCACCACTGTTACCCAACATATATTGTTCAGTCAGAAACATAGGAATGTTTTCCAGATTTAGCAACTATTCAGTTAAATTTGGGGGACTTTGTGCCTCACCTTCTTTTCTTGCGACAGTTTACGATGTTTAACAGAGTTGTACTGAGACAAGAAAAGGGGCTGATTTTGTAATTGCTATTTTTCAAACCTGGTGTGATTGGGTGAATCATTGGCCTCAATTCTCCCCTTCCTGTTCTATACGTTCACTCCCTTGCTGTGGCTTCAGGTGGGCAGAGTGATCTCTCTGACTCCTTGCCTTGGAGCATGATCATGTGACTTGTTTTGGTCAATGGGATGTTAGCAGATAGGACACAAGCAGAGGCTTGAAATGTGCTTGTGCTGTTGGACTTGCTCCCCTGTGCTCCTGCTTTTTGCCATGAGAAGAACATCCCCTGGGAAACCACTGGACTAGGAGGATACGGAGACAACTAGAGCAGCTCTGGATGTGGCCTGGCTAAGATTAGCCAAACCAGCAAACTTGCAGATGTGTGAGAATGAGAATCAGTGCTTATTGTTATATGCCCTGAACTTGGGAGATGGCTTTTATTGAAGCAAGATTGTAGATGGAGCTGACTAATATATCCAGGCACATCTTATTTTCAAGGCATTATTGTTTATAATAAGCTCATGTTCTAATTTACCCATTGCTTAAAATTATGTATAAGAAATTTACTTTAAGAAAGAGATGACTATTAGTTTATTTATATCTAATATTTATTTTTTTCTAAATTCTGGCAGTTGGCCACTTGGGATATTACTGTACATTGAACACAAATAAGCTGATGTAACTCAGGGTAAATGGTGGAGTGCTGGTGAGATTAAATAGGGAAGGCTATCAGATATTTAATGTAATTTAATTCAGCAAATATTTATAGAGTTCCTGCTATATGCAAGGTACTTTTCTAGGTACGAGAGACACACAGCTAAAAATCCCTGCCTTCACAGAGCTTTCCTTCTAGAAGTCATTCACTAGATACAGGGGTCATTCCACTCCATAGTAGAATGGGGTTCTCAGTATCAAACCATGAGCTATGGGCCTGGAAGGAAAGTTCACACCCATTGAGCCTTTACTATGTGGAAAGGACTATTTATCATGAAGAGAGATCATGAGGAGTGAATGAAAGTCTGAGAAGTAAAAGTAGCAATGGTCCTATTCAAAGCAGGGAAAGAATTCCATCTGCCAAGAGGGAAGTCTGAAAATATAAAAATAAAGTCAAATCAGGGAGAGGAAGTGGCTTTTTTCTTGCCAGGAGTTTACCTCATAGTTAGGAAGAGGAAGAGATATAGACTCCAAATTGTTGTTAGCAATAATAGCCTTTCCTCCTAGGTAGGACTGACTTTCTACGTAAGTCAGAGATTCTCCCCTGCTGCTAACTATACCTGCATCCTCAAACATCTTTTTCTTCCGGGATCTTTTTGCTTGAAGAGTTATCAAGCTCTCATAGGAGACTTCAGTACTCTATCTAAACCTTGTCCACTTGACTAGAAAGTCCTGGGGTTGATTGTGACCTTATTTGGCACTCCCTCCAAGACATTTGCAGAAGTAAAAAAAGCCAGGCAATCCACCAGATAGATGTTTGGTTGACATGGTTAAATATCTAAAAAGGGAAGATCCTGAAGATAGCAATGGCTCACACTAGGTAGAAATTTATTTATTTATTTATTTTTTATTTCAGCATATTATGGGGGTACAGATGTTTAGGTTACGTATGTTGCCCTTGCCCCCCCAAGTCTGAGCTTCAAGCATGTCCATTCCCTGGATGGTGCACATCACACTCTTTGCGTATGCATATACCCGTCCCCTCCTCCTCCCTTCCCCCTCCCCTCTGCTCGACATCCAATAAATGTTATTCTTATATGTGCACGTATGTGTTGATCAGTTAATACCAATTTGATGGTGAGTACATGTGGTGCTTGTTTTTCCATTCTTGGGATACTTCATTTAGCAGAATGTGTTCCAGCTCTTTCCAGGAGAATACAAGAGGTGCTATATCACCATTGTTTCTTAAAGCTGAATAGTACTCCATGGTATACATATACCACAGTTTATTAATCCACTCGTGTATTGATGGACACTTGGGTTGTTTCCACATCTTTGCAATTGTGAATTGTGCTGCTATAAACATTCAGGTGCGGGTGTCTTTTTCATAGAGCGACTTTTGTTCTTTTGGGTAGATGTCCAGCAATGGGATTGCTGGATCAAATGGTAGCTCTACTTGTATCTCTTTAAGATATCTCCATATTGCTTTTCACAGAGGTTGCACTAGTTTGCAGTCCCACCAGCAGTGTATGAGTGTTCCTATCTCTCCGCATCCGCACCAACATTTATTGTTTTGGGACTTTTTGATAAAGGCCAGTCTCACTGGAGATAAGTGATATCTTATTGTGGTTTTTATTTGCAAGAAATTTATTTCTTGTTCACATAAAGCTTTGGGCAGGCTGTCTGCAGTTGGCATGGTGCGCTATGGTATCTGGGACTCTGGCTTCTTCTACCTGTCTATGGCCTTGATTGTTTGTTCAAGATGGCAGCCTCTGCGTTGCAGGTTGCAGGAAAAAGGAGAGGACAAAAGGTACATTACAGCTGCTTCTTAAGGAAAAAACGGTCATTAGGCACACAAGGAGTGCAATGCGCACTACCCGAAGGATGGACATATTTGAAACATGGACTTCGGTGGGGGGGGGAAACCAAGGGCAACACACGTAACCTAAACGTATGTACACCCATAATTTGCTGAAAAAAAAAAAAAAAAAAAAAAAAAAAAAAAACGGTCATTAGGGATGTTGGAAAATACAGTCTTCATTCTGGGTAGCCATCTGTCCAGCCAAAAATTAGGGAATCTAATGCAATGGGAGAAAGAGTGGATATTGGGGATGAATTAGTAAGAAAAGATTAGCCTATGCTGTGGTAAAAATAAACTCTAACATCTCAGTGGGACCCAGTTAAGGTTTATGTCTCACTAAGGAACCTCAGTTGACAGGTGCTTCAAGCATCCCCCAGCTGATTCAGCTGGAACACAGGGCCCCCACGACAGGAGAAGAGAGGGCGTGGAGGTAGAGCACTGGCTACTGCGTGCTAACTCCTAAATGCCCACGACTAACACGCATTGTTTCTGCTGACAGTCCTCTGGCCAGAACTAGTCACATGGCCTCCACCTAACTACCAGGGAGCCTGTTAAATTTGGAAAAGCATTTGATTATTATCAG
The DNA here is from genome assembly GCF_000956105.1 of Propithecus coquereli. Classification (NCBI taxonomy): domain Eukaryota; kingdom Metazoa; phylum Chordata; class Mammalia; order Primates; family Indriidae; genus Propithecus; species Propithecus coquereli. The sequence continues at coordinate 5,199,053 of NW_012138191.1, read as the reverse complement.
TGAGCAATAATGTCTCTGCCATTTATTGGGGTTAATACTTGAATTCAGTTAAAAAATTGCATACGTGTGTGTACAATGACTAATTGCTACAGCCAGTTGAAGTTTTGATTGGCACTTTGTCAGTATTTGACATTCCTCTCTTCCCCTACTGGCTCAAAGCCTCAGTTTCCTTCTAGCCTTGGCTGTCAATTTGTGCTTTTCTCTATGTATCCTGTTCGGAAGAAAAGCCCTGGCTGCTGGCGCTAGATTTCCCCATTTGACACAGACGAGGCCTCCCTTTAAACAACAATAAAAATAGCCCCCATTTATGTTACTGTTTTTTCCTCCCTTGTCTCTTCTACTGAAGGAGCCAATTAAACGAAGTGTGTGCTTTCGGTGCCTGTTCTGCGCTCACTTTAAGATTTAATCAACCCTCTGAACCTGCGGCATAACTGCCTCATAATGTCAAGTTAATATATTAAGATCAGCTCAAACCCACCATTCCCAAGGGTGGTTTTGTTTAAAGGCAAGTAGTAATTGAATTTCCAAACAACTGCCAAGCTTTCAAGGTACCAAAATAAACATTATCCAAACAGAAACTTACCCTGGAGTCTTCGGTTAACTCACATATACTTTAAGAAAACAGAGGCTTTCAGAATTTTTTTTTTTAAAAAGTAAGCTATGCTCTTTGATGTCCCTTTAAAATTGAGCACTACCACCCCTCATTTCTCAAGGCACCCATAGCCGAATACCCCAGCAGGTGAATCAGCAGCCGATTATTCATTAAAACACAGTTTGCTTTGCAAGAAGCTGCCCTTCAGGCTCTTTCATTGCTCAACTAAATATCTTCAGGCATGCTCACTGCCCACAGAATAAAGTCCAAATTCTCTATCTTGGGATTCAACCCTGTCTATGATCTGTCTCCAACATACTTTTCAAGGCTTATCTCTCATTACAGAGCCCTTTCCCCTTTACCCAATCGTGCACCCTACTCATCAGTCATACCCCACATTTCACCTCTTGAAAATGGGTTTGACACTTTTCTTCCTGGCTTTTTGTTGATGCTATTCTCCCAACCTGGAATGCTCTTTGCTTCAAATTTATCTATTAAAATCCTACCCAAATCAGTGGCCTCCCCACAGTTGCATTAAAAGTCACCTTCATGCTCCATAGCACGTGGGGACACGTTTATTGTTATACTTCCCTCATCTGGTTTGTATCAGAATAATTTCTGTCCAGCTTCCACATGAGATTGTAAATTCCTTGATGCCAGGAAGCATGTCTTCTGCTTTTCTTCCCTCCTTGGTTTCTACAAACCTATACTGAGCATTTATTGAGTGCCTGGCATGGTGCTAGGAGACTCTGAGAATTACAAATGGAGCACAGATTAGGCTGTCAAGAATCCCACAGCAAATATTGCATGCAATGAAGAAAGAGGAGACAGAGTGAAGAATTCAGGTTAGAAATAGCAATAAAAAACATAGATATGCATATAATATGCACATAATTAATAATATAATATCCAATGGACAGTAGTCTGTGTCACGACTGGTGTATGATAAAGTATGAAGAAAATTTTTTAAAAAGAGGGTATTATTTCCAGTTGGGAGAAGATTCATGGAGGAGCCTGACCATGAATTTGGACATTCATGGACAAAGAGAAATGATACATAAGGTGGCAGGGAACAGCAAGGAAGTGGGAAGCCTTAGTGACACTCAAAGGGAATAATATGTGGTTTTTAATGTGAAATATTTGTGAAGGGAATCACCAAGGGCAGATAAAGATAGTTTGGAAACTAAAAAATAAAACAAAAGCCTAGAAAGTCCTGAATGTCCAGAGGAAAGAATTTGGACTTTATTCAATTAGCACCGGAAGCCACTGAGAGTTGTTGAGCTTTGGTGTGATGTGACCAGGGTTCTTCCTGGGACTACTAATCTGGTACGGGTGTGGGTTGGTGAGAGGAACTACAGGTCATCATTAATTCAGAAGCAAAACCGAGAGTCTGAACTGAGGCAGCAGCAGCAGTGGCATGGAGGGGCGGCGGGGAATGGGTGAACGTGGGCAGAAGTGGAATCACCTGGATTTGTGAACAAGGGAGATGTAGGATCCAGAAATGGTATTGAGTTTTTAAATCTAGAAATGGTATTGAGTTTTTCAATCTAAAAGAAGAAAATGGTGCTTTTCAATCTAGAAAATGATGGGACAACCATCAGTGAGAGGCACCCAAGGGAGGACCAGATTGGAGGGAATTTGTTAGCATGAGGAGCCAATAGGAAATCCAGGTGGGGGACTCCATAGGGAGTAGGAAATGTGGAATTTGGGAAAGGAGTTAGGGCTAGATATTATTAATATTTGAAGAAAGTGGGTTTATTTTCAAATTTGAGATATCACTATATGTTAGAATTTTACTCCTAGAATTTCTGTGCATTTATTTATTGGAGTATCTTTTTTTTTAAGAGATGGGGTCTCACTATGTTGCCCAGGCTGGTCCTGAAATTCTGGGCTCAAGTTATCCTCCAGCCTTGGCCTCCCAAGTAGCTGGGACTATGGATGCACCACTGTACCTGGCTATTGTAGTATCTTAATATGAACATTTAAAAACATCTTTTCTGAAATTTAATATGTACACCATAAATTTCACCCATTTTAAGTGTATAATTCAGTGATTTTTTCAGTAAATTCACAAGGTTGTGCAACCATCAACACCATGTAAGTTCAGAACATATTCATCACCCCCAAAAGAAACTTCATGCCCGTTAGTAGTCACTCCCTGTTCCCCACACCCTCTCCCCAGTCCAAGGCAACCACTAATCTTTCTTTCTCTGTAGATTTGTCTATTCTGGACATTTTGTATAAATTTTATGTAGAATCATACCAAATGTGGTATTTTGTCACTGGCTTCTTTCACTTAGCATGTTTTCAAGGTCATGTAAGCTTTTCAAGCATGTTTTCTCTCGTTTAGTAGGTATTGGACTTAACTCCTTTTTACTACTGAATAATGTTTCGTTGAATGGATATACCATATTTTGTTTATCCATTCATCAGTTCGTGGACACTTGGCTTGTTTCTACTTTTTGGATATTGTGAATAATGCTGCTATGATCATTCATGTACAAGTTTTTGAGTGCATGTATGTTTTTGTTTCTCTTGGGTATATACTTAAAGTAGAATTGCTGGGGGATATGGTTACTCTATGTTTAACATTTTGAGGAACTGTCAAACTATTTCCAAAGTACACCATTTTACATTTTCACCAACAGTGCACAAGGGTTCCAATTTCTCTACATTCTTGCCAACACTTGTTATCATCAGTCTTTTTGATTATAACCAGTCTTTAATGATTAATTACATTTTAAAGTTATCATCATAGTAGTTGCTCTAGGTCTTACAATATACGGCTTCAAATTTACTTCAGATTTTATTAACATAATTCCAATGAAATGCAGAAATTTTACTCCTGTATAGCTTCATTTCCCTCCTTTTTTTATGCTATTATTGTTATACATATTACATCTATATATGTTACAAAACAAGAAGTATATTGCTATAATTATTAATTTATATAACTGTGTGTCTTTCATAGAAACTAAAAGAAGAAAGAAAAACAAATATCTAAATAAATATTTATCTATAGAATTTTTTATATTAACCTTTTCATTTTCCAGTTCTGTTTTTCTTTATTTCTTCCTATGGTACCAGTTACCATTTGGTTTAATTATTTTATTACAAACTTTGTTTTCACCTGCCTCCTTTATGCTGTTGTCATGAAATACATTACATTTATATATAATCTAGGCCCAACAATACAACTATATACATATTGTTTTATGTGATTGCTTTTTATATCAGTTAAAAAAAGACAGTAGAAGAAATATGTCACTATACAGTCTTTTATAATTACCTACATAATTACCTTTACTGGAACTCTTTGGTTTTTCGCATGGACAATTTTTTTTTTTTAATTTACTTTCAGCACTTTGAATATGTCATCCCACTTCTGTCTGGCCTTCATTGTTTCTGATGAGAAGTAAAATGTTAATTTTATTGGAATTCCTTTGCATATGATGAGTTTTTTCTCATACTGCTTTTGAGGTTTTGTATTTGTTTTGCAACATTTCAACTATGACATATCTGAATATGGATCTCTTTAGGTTTATCCTACATGGAGTTCATTGAGCTTCTTGTATGTGTAGATTAAAGTCTTTCATCAAATTTGGGAAGTATTCAGCTATTATTTCTTTGAATATTTTTACCTGATCTTTTCTCTTTATTATCATTCTGGTACTCCCATTACAAGTATGTAGGTGAACTTAACAGTGTTCCATATTTATTTGAGGTTCTGTTTATAGTTCTTTATTCTTCTTTTCCCCCTCTCTTCTCCAGATTCACAGTGTCTATTGATCTACCTTCAAGGTCATTGATTCTTTTTTTTTTTTAAGGTCATTTATTCTTTATTTTGCCAACTTAAATCCAATGTTGAGCCTCTCTAGTGAATTTCTCGTTTTGGTCATTGTAATTTTCACCTCTATAATTTCCATTTGGTTCTTTTAAAATTTCTATTTTTTTATTGATGTTTTCTATTCGATGAGGCATTTTTCATCATAACTTCCTTTGTTCTTCAGATATAGCCTTCTTAATTTTTTTAACATATTTATAATAGCTACTTTGAAGCCTTTGTCTGCTATGTCTATCGTCTTGGCTTTTTCAAAGGTAATTTCTATTTTTTGCCGCTTTCTCCCCTGGATATAGGCCATGTTTCCCTGTTTCTTTGCATAGCTCATAATTACCTTATTAAAAAATGGACATTTTAGAAAATATAACAACTCTGGATACTGATCTTCTCTCCCCCTCACCCTGGGGTTGGTGTTATTGTTTGCTTGGTAGTTAGTTAATTTTTTTGATAACTTGGCTAAGCTAACTTTGCGAAGTCTATTTCCCTTGCAGTGTGCAGCCCATGATGTTCCTGTTCATATTTGGTTTTCTTGTTTTTATTTTTTATTTCAGCAATCTAGGAGCTACCCTTGAATCCATATAAGCTACTTATTGGTCAAATGGTATGCTTATACTCCCTTAGCCTGTTTGATTCTTAGCTTTTCTCTTCTCTTTTTTGGGAGGCTATGTGTATAGGTTGGAGGCTACTATCACAGTCCAGGAAGTTTATGTTTTGGCCCCACATTCAGCCACGGACTAGCTTGGAAGTTCCTTTTCTGTTAACTCCTAAAACAACATAGTGTTGGGCTTATACATATTTGTCCAGACTTCCAGGGATGTGTGTGGTTTCATTTTTTTTTTAATTTCAGCATATTATGGGGGTACAGATGATTAGGTTATGTATGATGTCCTTGCCCTCCCTCCCCACCAAGTCCGAGCTTCAAGTGTGTCCATTCCCCTGGAGGTGCGCATCACACTCATTGTTTGTGCATATACCAGTCCCCCTTCCCCCCTCCCCCTGCCCAACATCTAATACATGTTATTCTTATATGTGCACTTAAATGTTGATCAGCTAATACCAATTTGATGGTGAGTACATGTGGTGCTTGTTTTTCCATTCTTGGGATACCTCGCTTAGTAGAATGTGTTCCAGTTCTTTCCAGGAGTATATAAGAGGTGCTATATCACTATTGTTTCTTAAAGCTGAATAGTACTCCATGGTATACATATACCACAGTTTATTAATCCACTCGTGTATTGATGGACACTTGGGTTGTTTCCACATCTTTGCAATTGTGAATTATGCTGCTATGAACATTCAGGTGCAGGTGTCTTTTTCATAGAGCAACTTTTGTTCTTTTGGGTAGATGCCCAGTAATGGGATTGCTGGATCAAATGGTAGTTCTACTTGTATCTCTTTAAGGTATCTCCATATTGCTTTCCACAGAGGTTGCACTAATTTGCAGTTCCACTAGCAGTGTATGAGTGTTTCTACCTCTCCGCATCCACGCCAACATTTATTGTTTTGGGTCTTTTTGATAAAGGCCAGTCTCACTGGAGACAAGTGATATCTCATCATGGTTTTGATTTGTATTTCCCTGATGATTAGAGATGTTGAGCATTTTTTTAAGCCCGTTTTCCTAGGAGTCCCCCTGGGTCATAGTAGCTTGTTGTTTAGCCAGTGTTTTATCAGAGGTTGTGCTTAAACTCCTTGTGCCTATGAGGCTTATGCCCTTTGTTGATGAATCTGAATGTGGCTTGGGGAATGCTTACAAATCTTACAAGTAAAGTCAATCTCCAGTTCTGATTGTTCCTGAGTGCACACTAATGCATGTGCACAATCTTCTTGACCCCCAGGGATGGCTGTAATCCCAAGAGGGTTCTTCTTGGTTGTCTTTTACGCTGTTCCTTTCCATTGAATTTCTGTCCACTCTGCCATTGCACTAATACTATTGCTATAAGAATCATGGAGCTACCAGCATCCTCTCAATTACCCTTCACCAAGGTCTGCTTGTTTTCAACAATACCCTTAGGCATGGAATTTTCCACATTCAGTTCCAAATAAAGTCAGTCTCTTCAGAGTATTGTGGAGCTCTTTATTCTTATGACCTGTCACTTCCCCTGGGAAGAACCTCTGCACCACTGCACAGGACTAGGAGTGGGGACAGTGGATAATTTTTCCTAGAGTGACACCCTTGCTCTGCAAGCAAGTATTGGGAGGAAAGTTAACCTCTTTCCTGCTCAGCCTTTTCCTACCAGCATGAAACCTCTACTTGATGAACTTGATGAGAGATCTGGGGCAGAGATGATTGGAGCCTCTGTATGTTCAGCCTTCCATATCCAGGCTAGAGCTTCCATACAAGTAGGAGCTGGGTGGGGGAAGGAGACCTCAGTCCTTTCATCCACACCTACCCAGAATAGAGGTTCTGCAACATGCGGCTGGAAGGGCATGAGAAACACTGCAGCCCTGCTCCTCCCAGGGTGAAACTGTAGCCCTAGACTGGGAACTGGAGGAAAAAGAGCCTCTGTCTTTATGGTTCAAATACCACAGATTCTTGCTGTCCTTGCTGAGATTAGTAGATTTTCTTGAATGAATGTTTCTCCATCTTGTATATGCCTTTAGGACAATTATGGAGAGTATAAATGATGTTTTAAAAAATCATTTTGCCACTTAAGTTACTGTTTTGCTGTGGAGAGAGTATGCCAAGTTCTTCACTCTGACATTCCTGAGGTTTCCAAGATCAAGTGTATTAATATTATCATTGAAATCTCAATGCAAGGATGACCATGGAATCCTTGACTCTTTTCTTTCTGATATCCAACCTTCCAAGAAATCCTGTTGGCTCTACCTTTGAAATTTATCTAGTATTCAATCTCTTCTCACCTGCTCCACTACTATCACCTGGTCCAAGCCACCATCTTCTCTCATCTGCAAGAGCATCCTCCTTTGGGATCCTTGTTTCCATCTTTTCTCCCCTGCTTTCTGCTCTTGACATAGCAGCCAGAGTGATCCTATGAAAACATAAATTATAAAGCCATTCCTCTAGAAAGTCCCCTTTGCACTGCAATGACAGAATTGAGTAGTTGTGATAGAGACCACATAGCCTGCAAAGCCGAAAGTATTCACTGTCTGACCCTTTACAGAAAAAATTTACCATCTCCTGGTCTGGATCAAGTTAAGAGCTGAAAGCATGACTTGGTTGAAAATGCCAGGGAGATACTTGACAAAAAAAAGATTAAAATGGCTTTTTCTCCAGAATGAGAAAAATATGAAAGAATTGAGAGGTAAGAGGTAAAAGCCAGTACAGAGTGAGATGCTGATGGGAATAAAGGCAGAGAGATACATCCTGGGGTTGGGGGCAGTGCAGGACAGAGTCACACAAGCAGGTTAGAGCTAGAAGGAAGGATGAGAGGGTGAAGGTGGGGTGAGATATGGGTAATTGTTCAGATGAAAAGAGGGGAGGTGACTGCTCCTGGTTGGGTGGTCTTGGCATTTTGAAATCTCCATGATGCCTGGCATCTAACCTAACATAGGGTGGCTACTAGTCAATGTTGTGGGAATTGAGAAGGGTGCCCACACAGTATATAAATTGAGAATCTGCACTGTGAACTTCACTTCCAAACTCCAGGACTGTGTGCCTTTGCGTAAGCCCTGTGGGATAGGGAGGGGCCTGAATAGTCTTAGTCTCACTACACAGCTGGGAAACTGTGGCCAAGAGAGGCTCAGTGACTATCCCGAGGTCACTAAGCCAAGAGGCCGTCCCCAGCTGGGACTGGAACCCAGGACTCTCTGCCCAAGACCTTTCTCTTGGAGAGACTGCCTGAGAACTGCAGAGACTGGGCTTGAGGGTGCGGGGACAGGCTTTCCATCAGGAGGGCTTGCTGTTAGTTTATGTTGGCTGCAAAGGGACTCCAGTTTTCTTTGCCAACCAATCAAAACACAATTTGAAGTTTTCAGAGGAGGCCTCTCATTTTGTGATACCTGTGCCCAAAAGCAAGGGCTGCATTTCTGCACCAGACCAAACTCTTGCTGGAATGCAAGGTGGGGTGGGAGTCAGAAGGGAAGAAGGTAGGAATTTTGGCCAAATGTCCAGGCCTTGCAGGTCCAGAGTCAGCAGAAGGAGAGGATGCCAGAGGCAGTCCTTGTGGACCTTCTTTTCTGGGGGCTCATCCTTCTCTCTGCTTCTTTCTCCCAAACATCTTCTTTCTTCATTGTTTCCCCAGCTGCCTGAGCCCTGTTCCCAGGGCCTCCCTAGGGCTGAGGCTCCTGGGCATGCTCTGACAGCCTTAATTCCTGTTCCCAGGCCCCGTGCAAACTTCTCTGGGCTGTGTTGCAGCCCCTCAGGATCGTTTCCTAAAACGCTTATCCGTGCTGACTTTCCACAGAACCTTGGAAGCCTCTTATCCCTTGGGCAAGCACAACTCAGATGTTCAGGGGAGTCAAGGCCCCCCGGAGTAACCTCTGACCAGCAGGAGTCAGAAACTGAGGGATAAATGTTTCCTACCTCCTGTCCTTTGGGCAGACAGTTCTGGGAGATTTCTGCATGTGTCAGGGTCCTGGTGGAATGGAGCCCCATTGGCCACAAGATCACTTTATGTGGCTTTTCCTCCCTCCTTTATGCATCCCTCACCTCCCCAAGTCCTGCTCCCTGGCATCACCTCTGAAATAAACCACCTGCACCCAAGCTTGTCCAGGGTTGAATTGTATTTTTTGGATGGACAATTGTATTGTTGCAAACAAAGGCATTTTTGGCTCTTTTTGTCCAATATTTACACCTTATTTTTTATTGTTTTATTCATTATCTAGGACGTATTACTGAGAAATATAACCCTGAAAGTTTGCACCTTAGTCTTGTTCCTGACTTTGGTGTGACCAGTTCTAATGTTTTTTCTTTCAGTATGATGCTTGCTTCAGGTTTCTTGTAGAGACTTTTCTTTTTTTTTTTGATTAAGGAAATGTTTTCCTGTTAACCAACCACAGTTTGCAGGTGGTTGTGTGACAGTGTGTGTGGGTGTGTTTTAAATTAGAGATGGGTATTGAATTTTACCAAATGCCTTTTCTGCATCGTAGCAGTTAACTATTGCCACCATAATATTGTGTAACAACTGTCTCTACTATTCATACAATTATTTTTCCCACTCAGACTTTTGTGGTACGGCTAGGTTTCAGCTCATCTAGCTTGACTAGGGCTTGGCTCTAAGCTATTGGTTGAATCCAGGACTGTTCCAATTGCCTCTCATCCTCCTTGGACCAGCGGTCGAGACAGGATATGTTCTTCTTATGGGGATTGCAGAAGTGCAAGAAGGGACAGGTGAAAACAGATGATACCTCATAAAGCCTAGGCTTGGAACTGGCACATTGACACTTCTAGTTCCTATTTCCACTGGCCAAAGCCAGTTACATGGCCAAGACTGACAACAACGAAGATGGGGGAGGTTACTCTGCCTCTTGAGAAAGGAACTCAGAGTCACATAACAAAAAGGGTAGATACAGAGAAAGATGAAAAACTAGGAAGAAGAGTGCAATTGATCACATGCATCTATTGAGATATTTACAGACTCCATCTTCCACCCTTAGTATGTTATATAATGACGTTAATAGATTTTCAATTGTTGAAGCATCATTGCATGCCTGGAATAATCCCTGCTGGTCTTGATTCATTATTAGTAGTATTAATGGCTGGTTTTAATTTTCTAAAATGATTCCTGTGATTGGAGGGGGGGTTGGACTCACTTTTGGGTGGGGCCTGCCAAAAGTTTGTTTCATGGGAGTGGGGCTCTCTGATTCCTCTGAGGGATCAGTAGCCACCTGGGACTTTGTGTTCTTCAGCTGTTGTGTGTAATTCCTGCACTGGGGCAGGGGTAGGTTCCCGGTTCCTGCAGCTTAGTGCAGGCAGGGGAAAAGGAGGGCCCAACTACTTATGTAGCTGTGACAACAGCCCCTATTATGGGTTGAAGTGTGTTACCCCAAATTCATATGTTGAAGTCCTAACCTCCAGTTTCTTGAAGGTGACCTGATTTGGAAATAGGGTCTTTGCAGATATAATCAAGTGAAGATGAGGTCATTAAGGTGAATCCTAATCCAATATGACTGATGTCCTTATAAAAAGGGGAAATTTGGCCACTGACACACACAGATGAAGAACACCACATGAAGATGCAGAGATCAGGGTGATGCTTCTACATGCCAAGGAGTGCCAAAGATTGCCACATACCACCAGAAGCCAGGGATGAAACATGGAACAGATTGATCCTCATAGCCCTCAGAAGGAACCTCGATCTTGAACCTCTAGCCTCTAGAACTGAGAGACAAAAAAGTCTGTTGTTTAAGCCCCCGGTTACTGTGTTACAGCAGCCGTAGCAAACAAATACACCACCCAAGTAATCACACTGGCCAATGCTCTGGACCCACAAAGCCCTCCCTTCCTCCCTGCGTCTGTTGATTCTTGGCTTGGGGCTCCCTGCAACTTCTACTTCTGTAGCAGTTTTTTCCCCTGCCTGTGTTTTTGGTTCATACTTCTAATCTTTTTTTCCTTTGTAGGTTTAATGCTGTCATCAACTTTCTAGTCAGCGTTTTTATTCAAATGATGTCAGTCTCACTTTCCAGGATTCTATAGACTCTTTCAACTTTGCATCCATTGTCATTTCTTACAGTGTGGGGCCATCTGCCTCCCTGAATTGATTTTGGTACTGATATACACTTCATTTTGTACAGGAAAACAATGATGCCAGAAAAGGTATTTGTCTCTCATCATGCAGCCGTTAAACAGGAAAGTGGGGGCTAGAACACAGACACCCCGGTTCCTAAGGCAACATGTGTTTCACTGTCAGGAATGGCAGGAAGATTTTGTCTGGCATGATATTCTACCAGGAGAGCAGAGTCTGCCTGCAGCCCTCTGTTGAGAAGGGTACTGAGGCCTCATCTAAGGTCAGGGCTGTGATCAATTGGAGATGTCAGCCACAGGCTAGGGAGGGAGAAGCCGCAGGGGTCTGCTTCACCTGCACCAGGTCTTGCTGTTATTCCTCAAAATGTTGGCTCATGCTCAAGACGACATAGCCCTTGTAGACTATGCAGAAGGACTATGTTTTTGTGGGAGTAAGACTGGTCATTGTGACTGGATGCACTTTAATAATTAACTTGACTTTTAGGCCCCCTAGAGATTTGCATTTTAACACTTACAAGTAGTGAAGGGACTTAGTCCTGCTTCCCACCCATTCATAACTGCCCCCCACCTTCCTTTCTTCTTTCCAGCTCTGCCAACAGATTTTCTGGTGACCCCACAACAGAGTAATACTGTCTAAGAAGGTAACTGTCTACTGGGTAGAATTTGGGGCTAACCAACTTTTGATTGGCTTGAAGATGTCTTGAGGGATGGGATTCGAAGCAAGATTTCTCAGGATTCAAATCCTGGCTCTGCCACTTACTTGCTGAGTGAACTTGTACAAATTGCCTAGTATCTTTGATCTCAGTTTTTTCCTTCTATATTATGGGGATAACCATTCCTGTTTGTAGACTTGCAATGACAACTAAACGATATAATGGAGATACAGAACATGAGGCAGGGTATTCATTCATTCATTCAGAACATTTTTATGGAGGGTCTATTGTGTGTTAGGCTCTGGAAGTCCAAAGGTGAATAACACATGGTTTCTGCTCACAATGTTCTTAAAGTATGGTGGGAGAGATATACACACACCACCACCAATTCTAGGGTCATATGCAAAGGTTGTGGGCAAAGGTGTGGACACAGTGCTTCCCCATGTGGGGAAAAGGCTGACCATGGGGAGCTTCCCTAAAGAGAAATCTCCAAAGCTAAAACTTGAACGATGAAGTAGGTGTTTCTTAGGAGGTGACAGTGGAGGAATAGTCATCAAAGCTGCAAGAGTTCACCCTTCACTGCATAGCAGTGTTGTCTCATGGGCAGTGCTAATCTCTTGCTCTGCCTCATTTCTGGGGACTTGGAATTTGAACCGTTCCTGAGGGATCCTCTGAGACATAACTCTTCTCTGTCTAAGAAATGATGTTATCTGCTGGATGAGATAAAGCAGCCACAAGTTGACAATTGACAGAACCAGTCCTCCTTCACCCCAGGACTCTGGGTGGTCTGTCAGTGGGGGCCGTTTCTGGGAAACAATAGCAGGAGGACAGGCTAGCACAGCCCAATGCAGGCAAGATGGAAAGATCCAGCATGATTCTCCAGGCAGAAGCCTGTGGTTACCCATTTATATTTAGCCAATAAAATGAAATGTGCCTTTGGAAACTGGGTGTAAATTGTTATTTATTGCTTTGTGAGAAAACTCCCACATGGGGTTCTCTGGCAAGGGAAGCGTTGCAAAAATTTCTGGCAGAAGCAAGGTACGGCTTTGATTTCCAGTGGGCTAAGAGGAACAGTTTGCCTCTAATGTTTGTCAACATGTCACCATTAAGAGAGAAAACAAAGTTGGAGGATATATTTCTGGCCAAATGTGTTTATTAGTTAATGTATATTTGTTGAGCAACCACTCTGTGCTAAGTATTGGGAATACAGTAGCCAAATGAGATGTGGTCCCTGGGGTGGAGTGCAGTGGTGTCATTGTAGCTCACTGCAACCTCAAACTCCTTGGCTCAAGCAATCCTCCTGCCTCAGCCTCCCGAGTAGCCGGGACTACAGGCGTGTCCCACCACGCCTGGCTAATTTTTTTTCTATTTTTAGTAGAGATGTGGTCTTGCTCTTGCTCAGGCTGGTCTTGAACTCCTGAGCTCAAGCGATCCTCCTGCCTTGGCCTCCCAGAGTGCTAGGATTACAGGCGTGAGCCACTGTGCCCGACTGATAAACAGTTTTAATGGCATCTGGGGGTAGGAGCCCAACTATCATCCCCCCTCCCGTCTGGGTTCTGATGGTGGGGGCAATGGAACAAACGAAAACTAAAGTATTCACATTATCAATGGCTGGGAAAGACCCAATAGTCCATCAAATCCAGAACTCTCTGTTATTGGGTAGAAAAAATGTTGGATGAGATTTGAGGCCAAAGTAGAGACTTCTCTCTTCCCAAATCAAGACCTTGGGACATACCTATGCAGAAAAATATATAAACAAACAAACAGACAAAAAAACCAAACCCCAAGACTGTTACCCAGCCAGCCTCAGGCTTGTTGCCAGCAAATGAGAGGAAAGACTGTGAGAGACAGGCCAGCATAGCCTTTCCTTACAATGACTCTGCCTTCTAAGTGCGTTTTCAACAACGTTCTAAATATCCTAAGCACCTAAATGTCCTAAACTTCTGTGACAAGTTGTTTGTAGAAATGGTCCCAATTCTCTACCACACCCTTTGCAATGTAACTAGGCAGCTCATCCATCAAGGGGTGGAGTCTCTTTCCCTCCCCTTGAAGCTGGGCTGGCCTGGGACTTGTTTTGGTCAATCCACTGCAGCGGAAGGGATGGCATGCCAGGTCTAGCCTAAACCTCAAGATTTGTGCACCTGTACTGTCACTATTGGAAGCCAGCCACCACCATGTGAACAAACCCAGGCTAGCCAGCTGGAGGGTGAGAGAACAGAGAATGGGGCCAGGCCCCAGGCAGGTGAGAGAGCCCGGCCAAGATCGCCAAAGTCACTGCCAGCGCACAGTTGATGGCAGGTGCATGATCAGCTGACCTAGCCCAGATCAGCAGAACCACCCACCTGGCCCAGAGAGTGGTGGGCAATAATAAAAAGTTATTGTTTTAAGCTACTAAGGTTTGGTTTTGCTTTTTTAAAAGACTTTATTTTTTTAGAGCAGTTTTAGGTTCACAGCAAAATTGAGAGGAAGGAACAGAGATTTCCCAAATAGCCCCTATCCCCACACATGCATGGCCTCTCCCATTATCAACATCTTCCATCAGAGTGGTATATTTGCTACAGTCGATGAACCTACATGGACACATCATGATCATCCAAACTCCACAGTTTATGTTAGAATTCTCTCTTGGTGTTGTACAGTCTGTGGGTTTGGACCAATGTATGAGGACATGCATCTATCATTATAGTATCATACAGTACTTCCACTGTCCTAAAGTCCTGAACCTGTCAGCTTGGAAGTCTGAATTTACCCAGAGCTTAATGTCACAGAAAGCAAGTTGTAGTTTGTGAGTATATGGACAATGACCCTGGCTCTAGTCCTGGCCACAGCATCTTATCAACCTTAATTCTTGAAGCTGCCTATGGCCACATGAGGGACACCACATCTTATTAGCAGCAACATAATGGGGCTGTCTAATCCATAAAACCTATGGGCGAATAGTTGAGGTAGCAGGGCCAGCATATGCATTAAATATTGCATCAACAATTTTGAGTTCACTGATTTGCATAGAGCAAGGGTGGGGACAGCAACACCCCTGGGGAAACCAATCCCAGAAAGGACACTTCCCGCTAGACTAGTAAGCCTTGAAGTTTCATACCTCAGTGGCACTCGTGTCCACTTCAGCAGTGACTGCTGTGCCTCTGCTCTCAGAACTCTTGAAAGCCACATCTTGGACTGACTGCAGATTTTGGACCTCACTCTGAGAAGAGTCCTGGGAAGGATTCAGTCCATGGTGATGCCTAGGTTGCTGCCAGGAAAAGATGGATTATCTACACTCTCAAGGCAACATTGCATTGTCACAAAGGCAAAAGTATGGTGGACTTCTATCCCTACCCCAAAGAAATAAGTGTGTGTGTGTGTGTGTGTGTGTGTGTGTGTGTGTATGGGGAGGGGGGTGGATATTGATAAGCAGGTTTACTCTTGATAGATTAGACAATTTTGTACTTGGTAATCCTCTTATGATGAATAATCCCACAATGAATGTAAGTTATTTTAAAAGGCTTCTGCTGGTCAGTTTTTAATTATGGTCAATGCCAGGAAGGCTGAAAGCCATGCTGTTTCACTGGAATTCCTCAAATGCCCGTAGCTTTGACACAAAACAAATGTCTGGAGCCTCTGGTATACACTGATTGACCAATCCCAAACTTTACAGCTAATTAGAAAAACAAATGATGACACTGTTGTTCCAAAACGGCCCAGTCTCCCTGGTCACAGAGTTCATCTCTTTTTGTTCTGTCTGTCTCAGGTCCTCCCTTTTGGTACTTGTCCCTCCCCTGTCCCACTTGCTGCTGGAGGGGCTTGTCAACCTAGGGATGGGAACATAATTTCAAACTAGCCAATCAGAATATTGACAATATAACCCAGCCAATCAGAGATCTTTTCTGGGGTTGATGTGGACCATGGGAGACAATTGGCCTCTCGCTTCTCTGAGATGCACTGTGAGGGCCTCCAAAGGAGATTCTGGAGCTATCTTTGCCATCTGGGAGAAAGAGTGCAGGAGAAGGAATTCACTCCAAATGGAAACAGGGTGGAGAGATGGGGAGAAAGGGAAAGAAACTGGAGTGTCCTTGAAACCTGGATCTAGTCAGTCTGGAAGTCAGACTCACCTCTGAACTTTTGAGTTCTCTGAATTGATAAATTGCATTTTTCCTTGTTGTGGCTTTAGTTAGGTTTTTGTGCTTTAAAATGACCATACATTGAGGGTAGAGAAAAGACAGGACCATTGGTGTCTTTGTGGAGAAATATTAGAACTCTTCAACCATCAGATCCCCTGAAGGAAAATGAGTTTAGTGGGAATAGCATGTAAGCCACCATAGGGGAAGACCTGGATGTTTCCTTTAGCTGCTCCCAGCACCTGAAGTCTCTCTGTTAGAAGAGCTTTGCCTTGGATGAAGCATCATTTTTTGTTACACTATCAAAGGCTCTGGAAGGGATAGTAAGAAAGATGAAGGAGAGGTGGCCTGGAGAATAGTTGTTTTTCCTTCACAGTTTTAGCAGGAAGTGACTCCTAGCAGAGGTGTGGCCCCTTTGGCGTCATTCTAATCCCTGGGAAGAATACCCTTGCCACCACGATCTCAATACTAAATCTGAATGAGTGAGTCTACTGAAGGTATTTCCAGTATATTGGCAGATCATTGGGGTGTCTTATGGGTGCCCCTTAAACAATATTGCATGTGTGGAACCTACATGAAGGGCTGGTCTTCACTGGTGGATGGTCATTCCAGGTGTAACCATCCATGTTGGGGCCACAAATTGAGGAACACCCTTTTTCTCTCCTCCATGGGTGAGTGTGTGATTTCTCTTACTTGAGTGAAATCTTCTGCTGGGGTCCATCTGAACCTGCAGGCTATTCTTGATTGACTCTTACGTATTGATAAAATCTATTTCTCATGGGAAAGCACAGCATCCAGAAGCAGGGACTAACTTCCTGAAGGAATGTCAAAAGACCTTCTCTCCCTCCTTAGGAAGTGAATACTTCATCTGTGGTTCTTCCTCATTCCTCACTTCTCCCATGCAATGGGGCCGTAACTCTGAGAGAACTTTAGAAATACTGCTTCCCAACTTTAATTATACACTCCATACTCAAGTTCTTTGGGGCTCACACAGGCAGTCCACAGTCTTATTTGTTCTTTACAACTTGGAATCAATTTCCCCCCTAAATCACTGTTGGTGGGATGCCCATTGCAGCCCAGCCAATTGTGGCTCATGTTAACCATGCCTACCTGAATTATAGTGTTAATAATCCCCAACCAGGATTATTTGGTTGCAAGCAACAGGAAAATGATTGTGACAAGAGATAGTAAGAAGAGGATGTGTTGGGAAGACACTGGGTAGGGAGGTAGTTAGGACTCAATCAAGGGAGAGGGTTGCAATGATTATTATGGAATAAGGGGTATAGTAGGAATTAGACCTCACACAGTTGTAGGAGGAGCTGGGGAAGAGAGGTCCAACAAGAGCAGGAAGAGATTCAGAGAAAAGTCACTAACCAGGCCTCTTGAAGCACTGATGAGTGTAGACAAGTTGAAGCTTGCAGGAGCATCAGGGAGCCAGGCACACCCAGTGCTGGAGAGGAACCAGGAGGAAGAGCTGGTGGAGAAGTCTATGGAGCATTACCACTGCTTTGTCTGGGGCTGCACTTGCTGTTGGTCCACCAGACTGGCGGTTAGAGGAGACCCCTGACTGCAGAGCATGGCAGAGAGAAGACCAGCTGGAACCTACTGGCACTTCTGCATGTGTCTCTTGCAGCATCTAACCATGAGGACCTGCAGACAATAATGGTTGCTGAGTCACTTTCAGTTCTCATATCTGTACAAATTCTTCTTTTTGTCAAGTCTGATTTGAAAACATATAGGGAAGGGGATTCTGTAAAACAGAGTTCCAGCTTAGCCAAGTTTGCAGAGGAAGGTTGCAGAATTAGAGGATAAACCTCACTGTCAAGCCCAGGACAGATGGGTCTCAGTTGCTGGTCGTTATAGGTGTAACCATTCACGTTGGGGCTGCTAACTGAGGAATACCCTTCTTCTCAGGATTAGCATGACTCAGTTTCAGCCACCTTCTGTCTTGTGTGTTTCCACTCAAAATCCAGGTTCCTGGAAGAGGGGCCGCAGGTTGACCTAGCCTGAGAAGAGTAGAGGCTTGTGATTTGCAGTGCACCTGAACTACTTGGGAGAGGAAGAGGGTCTCCCTCAAGGAAGACATGCTTGCTGGACCAAAAGAAAGAGAGTCCATTCACAGCTCTTTCCAACATTGTTTCGGAGAGAAAACTCATTGACATTTCCAGTTTCTTTTTCTTTTTTTAATATAATTCAGCTCCTGCAATGGAGACACTTAGGATTTCTCCCTCCTTCAGAAGTCACAGCCAAGGTGTATCATTGGACAGCAGATTTAGGATTTAAAATGGCACTGACAGGCTGGACAAATGGACAAAATTGAATGAAGATAATTAATTGTATGCTACAGAAATCAACCATGCAAAACAGTTCATATGGAAAATATCTTAGAAGCCTTGGTGTCAGGAGGGTGAGGGTCAATTGAGTCAACAGGAAAACGAGGTCATTACAAGTTTAATGCCGGCCGGGCGTGGTGGCTCACGCCTATAATCCTAGCACTCTGGGAGGCCAAGGTGGGAGGATCACTCGAGGTCAGGAGTTCGAGACTAGCCTGAACAAGAGAGAGACCCCGTCTCTACTAAAAATAGAAAGAAATTATCTGGACAACTAAAAATAGATAGAAAAAATTAGCCAGGCGTGGTGGTGCATGCCTGTAGTCCCAGCTACTTGGGAGGCTGAGGCAGAAGGATCGCTTGAGCCCAGGAGTTTGAGGTTGTTGTGAGCTAGGCTGACGCCACTGCACTCTAGCCCGGGCAACAGAGCGAGATTCTGTCTCCAAATAAAAAAAAAAATGTAATGCTTTTCAGAGCCCTGTTACAGAAAGCTGGTGTCTAAAACCAGGCTGTGGGCAATCCTCTTGCAGTGCATGAGTCAAGCCCCTGGCAGAGGGGCAGGATATGGGGGGAAACTGGACCTGGAGCTAGGAGCCAGCCTTGCCATAGGCCTGTGACTATGGGCTGGACTTCCCAGCACCCTTGTCTGTTACTTGACTGCAAAACAAGCGAGTGGACATATGTTGCTATGATGTTCTGTGATTCTGTGAGCCCTTGGTGCTCACCTCAGGGGCCAATGGTAGGAAAGGGGCAACAAAAGAGAGAAACCAGTAAGAAGAGAGGACTGGAAAATGTGTCCTAGATTTAGGAACTGGTCAAGGAAGTCTTGGGGGGAGGGGCAAACACCTTAACTGCCACGTGAGTTATATTTAACTCACTCTAGTTTTGAGCCCAGCACCTGGTGAAGCATGTATAACTCACACACCTCTTCACCTTGGGAACCATGTGAACTATTTTTCAAGTTGCATGTAACTCATGCACAGAAAACAATAAAAAATAACACATTTTTCATTAAAGTAGAAAGGATCATTTTGTTTTTCAAGTTTTTATTCTATTCTCATAATAAAACACCATGACCTTAGGGAAACATTTTTTTTTTCTAGTGTGGCAGTCAATGTGTTAAAACTGTGAAAGGGTTTTCTTATGGACTAAAGAGAGTACTTAACCTAATTCTTGCACAAGAGGACCTGTGCTTTCAGTTTAATGCATCCAAGAATGTTCTACGAGGTGGGCCTCCTTGTGAAGTAGGAAGAGCTGTGTCTCTGGGGGTGTTCAGACAAAGGCTCCATGACCTTCTTTAAGGAACACCCACGGAGGGAGTAGTATCAGGTGGCCTTCTTAGATGAACATCTTTCTCAGGAGGTCATTCAGCCCTGAATATGTCAGTTAATGGCAAATGGGCCAACATTTAATGAGCCCCTGTTGTGTGCCAAACTCTGTGTAGGCATTGTGAAGGATTCTGAGGATATTGCATTTAAGGTTTCTGTGGCTTGGGAAGTCAGTCATGGGCACTATAAACACACACGCAAGTGCACACACACACATACACACACGCATTTTATTTAACAAGAGCTTTCTTTCCTGGCTGACAGCCACTCACCAAGGCAGATACTGTGCCTCCCCACAGCTCAGGCCTGGGATACTACAGTCCTTAACACAATTTACTATTTTGTTGTTTGAAGGAGTTTCCTAGAAACACGTTTCCCTCTGTCCTGGTTCTCTGGTCCATATGAGAACATGAAGACTTCTTAAAAACAAGAAGACATTCTGCCTTTTCTTTGGCCTGCCAACAGTTTTGATTTTTTGAAAGAAGGCTTAAAATATTTTTGAATATGAAGAGCCTAATCTTTCTGGAAGGAGCCACTGGTAGTAACAAGCATCCCACAAAGAAGTGATCCCTGACCTTGGTTGTTCTGTTGACAGGTCTCAGCTGGGCCCTTTCCTCCCTGCAGTGGCAGTTGCTAATGAGCTGCAGCATTTCAGAATGGAATGTGGCGCTTCTCTTCCCTCCCTTCTTCCCTCCCTCCCTCTTCTCCAACTGTCTGGAATTAAACATGTAAGATTCTAGCCAAGGGAGGGCAGAAGAAGTAGGAGAGGGGGAGAGAGCCAAGGGAGTTCATCAAAGTGGTGGCCCCAAGTCATCTAGTTGTAAGCATTTCCTAAGTCCCCTGCAAAGGGCTCCTCAGTGTGGCCCATGGACCAGAATCCTCCAAACCTGTTAGAAATGCGAATCATAGGCCCTACCCAGATCCCACCGAATCAAAGTCTCTGCAGGTGGGCATCAGGAATTTGCATTTTCACAAGCCCCTAAGGTGACTTTTATGCATGTCTAAGTTTGAGAAACACTGTCAAACCTATTTCCTCCCAACCACACTCGGAAGCAGCTTAAGCATAGAGGGCAACTGGTGATGATGCTGAGAATTTAGGGCAGTAGATAAATATGCCCTAAGTACGTTCCCCGCAGAATCATCTACTCTACCAACACCAGCGAACTATGCCTAAAATCATTCCATTAGAGCAAAACTGGGGGTTGTATTAGGGCTCAGAAAAAGACACCCCAAAGTGAAGGCTTCAGAAGCAGCCTCAGAAGCAAAGTTTCTTTCTCTGACTTTCTCCTGACCTCCTGTCTCTTGCCCCTCATTCATGCCACCACCCCCCAGGCAAGCCATAGAAACTAGAATCCTTTTCTCCCAGGCAGGTCATAGAAATGAGAACCCCTTTTCCCCAAAGCCAGCCATAAAACCTGAAAATATTACTCTAATCTTCTCCTACCTTTCTGTGTAAGAACTGGCCCTAAAGAAATTTTCTGACCTACCTTATTTGTTTGTAGGTCCTAAGACCCTTGTTTCTTGCCCCATACCTAAGAGTAAGGAATGCTGTGTGCAGAGAGGCCAAAAAGAACCTGAACAGACAGGCCTCGCTGGATTTGTCCTCTCAGTGTAGCAGCATTAGATCATACCCCTTTTGTTCCATCACAGCTCTGCACAGTGGTTCATTGAACCTAATCATAAAACTGAATAGCTTCCCCTGTATCTTTGGGCCTTTATTCTGAAGGCCCTTGTTTCACATAAAACTATGATCACACGAATTGCTTATGCTTTTCTCTTGTTAACTTGTCTTTGTTATAAGGATGTCAGCTGTGACCCCTAAGCTTGGAACAAAGGAATCATCGCCTTTTGACCCTTATATTTGCTGTTCTGTCTCTGTTAAAAATGCAACTATTCTAACCCTTTCGACACACCATCTACCTCCACCCTTTTCCTCCCCCTTTCCCTTCTCAAGGAAAAGCTGTCGAAGAGAGTGTTCAAAGATATAATGAAAATGGCAAGCATTCTAGAAACTGGAGTGAGTGGTGACCATGGTGGTGGGAGGCTATTTGAGAACTTAAGATGACCAGATTCCAAGGTACTGGCCCTCGGTGGAAACTGACCTTAGCTTATTGGTCACATACCAAGGGCATAAAGACCAAACCATTGTCTTACACCTGGCTCTGCCACATTGTTCTAGCATCTGTCTAGACCCTGAAGATGCTGGAGTCTATGACCCTGCTTTCAACGTTAAAATAGTCTATTTTTTAACAGTCATAAAATTAGCTCTTAAAAGCTCATTGTGTCTTCTTGTAAGTAAGAGGAAAGGCACTAATTCACATTAAGGTCACCCTAAGTGTTTTAAGAGTACACTGGGAAGCACACAGCCAGGTCAGGTGTTTCAAGTTCAGACACCAGTGCCTAATGATTTTAAAATAAAAACATTTTGGAGGTCGAGAACTTATTCCCCACAGCCTCCTGGTGCCAAGCTCCTTGGAGCTGCTCTCTGCAGCAGGGTGGGGCCTGTGAGCTGGACTCTGAGGACAGCTATCCTTGTTTCCCCTGCCTTTGTCCAGGTACAGCCATTGTCCGGAGGGCCTCAATTAACACCAGGCATGACACTGGCACTCAAAAATGGTAATTTCTACGGTTGCGA
Source organism: Propithecus coquereli (assembly GCF_000956105.1). Lineage (NCBI taxonomy): Eukaryota > Metazoa > Chordata > Mammalia > Primates > Indriidae > Propithecus > Propithecus coquereli. The sequence continues at coordinate 5,176,919 of NW_012138191.1, read as the reverse complement.
TGATTTTTCCCTACGAGCCTGTAGCACAAACTGAATAGGAAATAGCTGCCCACTGAGGGAGAATTGGGAAGCTTTGTGTTTCCAGGGCTCCCTCCAAAGAATGTTGGATTGTTTGTTAAACCAAGGGATGCACAAATGGTTCAAAACGGTGTGAACTGAGCTGGTCTGAAATAATGCAGCCAGCTCAGGTGTTTCAAATGCAGAACTGGGCACTGGGAATTAGGCCTTAAAGATTCTCTTTTTGCAGCTCACTGTGTTCCTGGATAATGTCTCTCTGGTTTCTCTTTGATCAAAATGACAACTATCAGGCAGTTTGGGAGATAATTCTGTAATGTTGCTATGAAACCACTTTAAAGCTCCGTTCAGAAACTTAGTCTAAATGGTGCTTTAGACTATTCTGGGGCAAAAAGATTCAGGTTCTTTGAGAAAATAGTTTCTGGAAAGGTAGTATAGGAAGTGATATGTAAAAGGCAGGCATGCTGGAGTTTTGCCCAAGGCGCCCTCAGCTGCAGGCTGGTGGGAAGAGGAGGAAGACAGAAGTGTATTTCTACTTATGGATGTGTATTTATGTCAAGTCGTGACGGAAGGAAGCTTATGTTCTTACCTCTGGTTATTTGGAGGCAGCCACATAAAGCATCCTTCACTCGATGGAGCAATGGTTTCCAAAATCCTTCTGCTTTTTGGAGATCTGCATTCCCTCTCAGATGCTTCCCCGAGTCCTCTGTATCGTGCAAGACTCCTGGACAAGCCACCAAGCCACACATACTCCACGGGCTGTTGGAGAGTAGGAGAGCCCTGAAGATCTATTTCAGTAGCTGCTCAAATGGGATATCAGGCTTGTCCCCTCATTGTCTGTTCTCAACCACATTAGGAAAAGGCAGGAGGACTACTGGGACACCCAGGTCTCTGGTGCACCTAGAATATTCCAAATTGTGTGAGATGGCTTTAAATGGCTTTCAAAGTGTCGATTCAATCATTTTCACCAACATTTCTGTTTGAAACTCAATTTTAGACAGTGGTTGGGCAAAAAACTGAAGAAATGACCTAAAGAAGTTGGAAATTCAGTCACCGCTGTGTAATCCACTGCCTGATATATTGCTGCAACCCACTTGCATTAAGGAAACAATTATATCCTATGTCGTACAAAACAAGAAAATGTCGTGCCATTTTTTCCCCTGTTTTCAAGTAATTAAAATACCTTCCATTTTAGATGTGAGTGTAGGTGCCAACTGTCTTTTCTTGGGAAGGACTGTCCATGCCGAAGTTAGATCCTTCCTAATTTTTTGTTTCTTTTATTAAATGATGATAACAGGAGAGAACAGGCAAATAACAGAAAAATAGAGACGACAAAGGTGTCGATTAACACAGGGGCAAGAAAAAATAGAAGGGCTTTGGGAAAAGCCAAAGCAAAAGACCAACACCATCATGTGTGAGCTGGAGAGTTCAATGGGAGGAACGATGGGGTTTTTGTCCTAGAATATCTAAAAGGAAGAAAGGATAAACAACTAGAAATCTGGTCATTAAGAACAAATGAAAAAGAAGACAAATTGTACCTTATTCTTTGTTTTCTTTAAAATGTTGTTTATTGCTTCCCTTCTAAGTACCCTATTTAAAAGTATTTCTAAAGGTAGCTGTTTAAAGAGTGTTTATTGTGACAGATATTAAGCTGAAAAATAACCTTGATTGGTATCCTAGATAAAAAGTGTATGTTGCCGGAGCACCCGAGGGCACCTGAATGAACTGTTCTTGGTAGTGTTCCATCCCCACGTGAGGACAGCGACCCTCCCACTGGCATGCTCAGCAGAGCCCTCTGGAGAACTTGTTAAAACAGATTCCTGAGTGGTACCCTCGGGTTGCTGGGTCTGGGCTGGGCCCCAGAAACTGCTTTCCTAACAAATCTCCAGATGATTCTAACACTTCTCCTCTAGCTGGGGGGCCACACTTTGAGAACCACATTGCTTTTAGGGAAATATTTCTAAAGGGCAAGAAACTCACAAGTTGTGAATCTCCACCAAAAGCAATAAAGGGATGATGAATATAAGAAAAATTCATTTATTATTTTTGAGACCTCAGCAGGAATGCGTATTCTGTTTTCAGCATCTTTCCTTACTTTTGGCTTCTTATATTTCCAGACCCCTTGATGTTTGTCAGGCGTTGAGTGCACATTCCAGGCAGTGATCCTCAGCTGGATGTAGACTTTGCACGTTTAAGAACACCCAGGGTATCCCCCATCATTTAACTTTGCGCGTGATAGATTTTTTTCGTGCACAAAAGCTTTTAATTTTCATGGTGCCAAATCATTCAATTTTCACCTCGAATTCTGTGCTTTTGAGGTTTTGCTTAAGAAGTTCTTCTCTACCGAAGCATTACAAAAATATTCTCCCATCGTATTCATTTCCAAGGGATGCTGTAATAAGATACCATTAGCTGGGTGGCTTAAACAACTGAAATTTATTCTGTCACAGTTCCATGGGCTAGAAGTCAAGGTGTTGGTGGGGCCTTGCTCTCTCTGAAGACTTTAGGGGAGAGTCTGTTTCATGGCTTTCTCTTAGATCCTGGAGTTGCCAGCAATCCCTGGCGTTCCTTTGCTTGCAGTTGTGTAACTCCAATCTCTGCCTCCCTTGACACGTGTCTGTCTCTCTCTCTCTGTTTTCTTCTTCTTATAAGGACACCAGTCATATTGGGGTAGGGCCCGTCCTGATCAAGTATGACCTCATTTTAACTTAATTACATATGGAAAGACCCTATTTCCAAATAAAGTCACATTCACAAGAATTCAATGTATCTTTTTGGGAGACATGATTCAACCAATACCACCTGCATTTTCTTCTATTAGTTTTATCATTTTTCCTTTTATTTATATGTCTATCATTCAACTGTATTTCACCATTGTGTATGGTGTGAGATTTAGTGAGACAGTTTTTCTAATATTATCTACTAAAGTGTGGTAACCAGACCAGCAGTGTGGGCATCACTTGTGAACTTGCAAATTCTTGCATTTCGCCCCCGTCCTACCGATTCAGAAATTCTGGGGATGAGGCCCAGAAACCTGCATTTAACAAGCCCCTTGCCCAGGGGATTCTGGTTCACATGTGATTTGAGAATCACTGCACTAAGCAATTCATTTTTCTCCACTGATTTTCAATTCTACCTTTATTGTGTTTAACATTTGCATATATAGATGTGTTTGTTTTTGAACTTCCATTTCTGATCTGTTGGTTATTTTATTTGTTCTTAGACCAGTACTTTGCAGTTATTGCTGTTGTTATTATTAGTACTAAAACTTTTTAATATGTCCCAATAACTACGTTTCTTTGCTTTTCTTCTTTAAAACTGACTTAGCTTTTTGTGAGCCTTTATTTTTCCATATAAATTCTAGAAGAATTTTATAAAGATCTTCAAAAATCTCTCCAGAAATTAAAAAAAAGTGATCAAATTTATAAATTAATTGATATCTTTTTAATATCAAGCCTTCCAAATCCTGAACATTACCTTTTTAGCTTGTCAGGTATTTGTCTATGTTTTTTAATAATGTTACAATAACTACATAAAAATCTCTCGCGCTCTTTTCATTAGGTTAAATCTTAGATATGATACAGTTTCTCTTGCTATTTTTCTTCTCTGTATCCTTGCCAGCATTTGTTGTCAGTATTTTTTATTTTAGCCATTTTGAGAGGTTTATAATCATACCTCATTGTGATTTTAATTTGCATTTCCCTAAGGGCTACAACATGATTTTGTGATGTAGCTGGATTTTGCTGGTATAGGGGGACTCACTGGTCTTCGTACCCTGAAGATTACAAAGTTGTGTCCAGTAACTTTTCTCAACTCTCATTTATTGAGTCTTTTAGGTTTCTATACCATTTACAAGCAATGAAAATTTTGCCTTGTATCTTCCAATCCTTATGCCTTTTCTTCCTTTTCCTTTTTTATTGTGAGAACCTGTAGCTCTAGTACTATGTTGAAAGCAGTAGTAATAACAGGCATTCTTGTCTTGTTCTTGATTCTAAAGGGAATGCATCTAAGTTTTCTTCATTAATTGTGATGAGGCTTTTTGGGAGATATCCTTTGTCAATTTGATGAAGTTAACACATTCCAAGTTTGAATAAATGATTACTCTGTTGTTTTCTTATACCTACTGTTGCTATTGATACTCTGATATCAATCTGATTATTGTTCTTAAGTGGATGGGCTGCCATTTCTTTCTAGAAGTTTTTATGTTATTTTGTCTCTGAATTTCACAATGTGTCTAAGTATTGTTTTATTATTATACACTCTATTTTGCACTTTATGATCCCTTTCAACCTAAAAGGGGTCTTTAATTCTGGAAATTTCTTGATAATTATTTTTCCAAAAAACATATTTCTTTGTTTATATTTCTCTCTCTTTCTGGAACTCATTCTACACCTCTGTCTGCTATGAGTCTTACCTTGTTATGTGTACTTTCACTTGCTCTTACTCCCCATGTGTTTTGAGTTGTTCTTCAACCTGACCTTGGAGCATATTAATCCATAATCCACCTGTTTTCATTCTGCTATACAACCCATTATTCTTTATTTCAATTATTATATATTTTTTCATATCCAGTGTTTCTCACTGGATCTTCTTTTAGATTTATAGCTGCAGTAATTCTCTTTTGCTTTTTAAGGGCCATTTAGTTTGTATTTCTCTTACAGATGTAGCATTCCTCAGCAAGCATGGTATTTTTCCTTGCAGGCTTATATTTCTCACAGTGGTTCCTGACCTTGGCTGTATATCAGAATCACTTGGGAAGTTTTAAAAAATACTGACGCTGGATCCCACCCTCAGAAATTGGATTTAATTGGTCTGGGTGTGACTTGAGCATCCAGGTTTTCAAAATCTCTCCAGGTGATTCTTGTCTGCAGCCGAGGTTAATAACCACTTCCGCTTCCTGTATTAGTTACTTTGGCTACTAAAGTGTTCCCGGGGAAAGGGTCTGGGAGATGGGGACAGGGAGTTAGGAGTGGACACCTGTCTCAGATTAGGGAGCCACTGGGGCTACTACCTACCTGATATGAGACTTTTCTAGTTGCCACCCACTCAGCAGGTGACTATCCCTCAGGTATCTCCCTCCATCTCATTCACAGGAATTTACCTTTTCCAAGAATAGTAATCCCACCCTTGGGACATGATGGAATTTGGAAAAGAGGGTGACAAGGGATGATTAAAGGATATCTTCCAAAACAAACAAACAAACAAAAAAGCCAGCCCCCTGATATGTTTGTGTGGGTTATAATCTGTTCTCTCCTTCAGCCAGGCTTGCGTGCTGCCCTGATAATACAGCTGGTTGCCCACACTGGGCTGGTTCTGACCTTTTCCTGCCTTACAGAACTGGAGAAGATAATGCTTCATCTGAAACACCAGGGGAAAAGGCAAGAATATAACGAAAACAACCCCATTCTCAGCCTCTTTTCCCACACGCGGTGCTTCCCCTCTTTGGCTTTTTTCTAGCACCGTTGTCTCCTCAGTTAATGATTTCTCAGCTGCCCCCAATTTCCTCGCATCTATGGCAACTTCACAGCCGGTTTGGGGGAAGGAGCCAGGCTCCCCAGCTAGTTAAGTCTGGAGGAAATTGTCCTTTGCTGTGAGGTGCAGTGGAAAACTGTTATCCACTTGGAAAAACATGACACTGGATCTTTACCTCCTACCATATGCAAAATTCAACTCCAGATGAATAAAGAACTTAACTGTCAGAAAAAAAATTGTTAACTCTCAGTAGAAAATCTGGGTGAATATATTTTAGGTCCTTTGTAAGGAAAGAATCTTAAATAAGATACAAAAGAATTAATTATAAATTGACAAATTCTATTTTACTGAAACTAAGAACTTTTGTCCACTGAAAGATGCTTTCAAGAAACTGAAAGCCAAGATAAAAACTGAGAGTAGGTATTTGTAATGCACATCAATGGTGAAGGATTAGTACAGAAAATATACAAAGAACTCCTGTAGATCAAAAAGAGGGATGTAAACTACCCAACAGAAAAGTACTTAAGAGATATGAGCAAGCATTCCACAGAGAGGAATCACGTGAAGCCTATAAATACATGAAGTGTTGCTCTGCATTGTTGATAATTATAGAAGGGCCACAAGGCCAAAATGAAATATCATTTAATTAGTAATAATTACAAAATATGATAATATAAAATACTGGAATAGATATAGCTCCACAGATAGTGGGAGTGTAAATTGATGTAACCAGTTTGGAATACAGTTAGGTATTACCTTCGAAAGTTTAAAAATCCACACATCCCATAAATGACCTATTAATATGAATGAGCTATTCTACTCCTAGGCATACACCAGTAGAAATTGTTACATTTGTGCAGAAGAAGTACATGTAAGAATGTCCATAACATTGTTCATAGCAACAAAAGCCTAGAAACCACCCAATGCCCATAATTGGGAATTAGACAAATAAATTCAGGCATATTCACACAATAAAATATACAACTGTCAATATAAAAGTACTATAGCTATAATTTCATAGATGTATTTTTTTCTATTCTTCCCACTAAATACAACTAAAATTTCTGGACATTCTATACAAAACAAACATAAGATTCTGAAATGTAGTGAGAAGAAGGCAGACTGGCTGGGGACCTCAGGACCCAGAGAACAATGTGGTGATAAATTTCCTCAGTTTTCATTTTGCCTCATATAATCATATTCCAGACTAGATAGTAAAGAAACCAAAGCCTGGAAATACCAATGGACAGATAAATAAAGTTTCAAGAAAAACTTGCTCTCTTTCAGCAAAGACTGGGAAAGACACAGCCTAGAAAGACGGGAAAGTTTTAGATAACAACAGCCCTACTCCACCAAACATCACAGGGAGAGGGAAACCCCCAAACAAACAAAACGAAAATCCCAAAACAAACAAACAAAATCCCTGCATCCTTACCCCCACCATTGCCAGAAAAGTCCCAGTGGAGAGCCTGGAATTCCACCCTCCCAAGGCTGTTATGAGATGCTCCAACCATTCTGGTGTCATCATGTGTCACATGACACCATGTGGTGTTAGACAAGGTCAAGCAGGAGACTGGACTTTTGTCCTTGCTGGATGTTAACAATCCCTCTTCCCTACATTGTCAGTGCATATCATTTGGGGAGCCAGCTGTACCCAGCAATATCAAGGCACCCTTGTCTCTCTCCACTAATATGGCATCAGAGGTGACCTAGTAGGAATTGCGGACTTTCACCACTACTCAGCGGTAATGAGGCTCTCCACTCCCACAGTGTCAGTGGAGACCTTGTGGAGTGCTAGACTTTCCCCTAACCTGGTGTTCATGGGGCATGCCTTGCCACCGCGGTGTCATTGGAGGCTCAGTGGAGAGCCTGAACTTCCAACCCCAACTGGGAGTAAGGAGGAGGCACTCTGTTCATTTACCAGAGACCTGCTAAAGCACAAGATTGACATGAGATCTAGAGTCTCAAAAGAAAGTTCCCCAAATGTCCCGGATCAGTTAAAAACTACTCATCATACAAAGAATCACCAATATCTCAAACCGAATGAGAAAATTCAATCAATAGATCCCAATACAGAAAGGACATGGATGTTAGAATTATCTGATTTTTGACATTATAAAATACTTCAATGAATAATTATGAACATGCTCGAAACAAATGGAAAAGAAACCACAGAGAGTCTCAGAAAAGTAAAAATGTCATCAAAGAAATAGAACACATAAAAAACAACAAAATGGAAATTTTAGAACTAAAATTTACAATAACTGAAATAAAAAACTCAAGAGAAAGGCGCAACAGCAGAATTCAGAGAACAGTGGAAAGAATTGGTGAAACTGAAGATAAAACAATAGAAATTACCCAATATGAATAACAAAAAACAGACCGAAAAAATAAACAGAGCCTCAGGGATATGCAAGACTATAAAAAATGATATAAATTTGTGTCATGAGAGTTCTAGATGGAGAGGAGAAGCAGAGTGGGACTGAAACAGTATTGAAAGAAATAACAGTTGGAAATCCCTAAATTTGAAAAAAGACACAAACCACTGCTATTCAGCACAGTACTGGAAGTTCTAGCCACTGTGACAAGGCCAGAAACAGAATAAGGGGGTATATATATATATCAAAAAGGAAGAAATAAAACTGTCTCTCTTTGCAGATGACATCATAGTCTACATAGACAATCCCAAGGAATCTCCAAATACCTCCTAGAACTAAATGAGTTCAGCGAGATCACAAGATACAAGATCAACAGACAAAAGTCAATATTATTTCTGTAGCCTAGCAATGAATATATGGAAGATAAAAATAAAAAAATATAATGAAATTTATAATTGCTCAGAAAATGAAATAATTATATGTAAATCTGACAAAATATATACAGGACTTGTATTCCAAAAACTACAAAACACTGATAAAAAAACCAAAGAGCTAAATAAGTGAAGAGATATTCTGTGTTCATGGATTAGAAGAACAGACATAGTAAAGATGTAAATTTTCCTCAAATTGATATACAGGTTTAAAGCAATTTCTATCAAAATCCTTGCAAAGTTTTTTTTTGTTGATAAACATGAGATTATTGTAAAATTTATATAAAAAAATAAAGGAACTAAAATACCTAAACAATTCTTAAAAAGAAGAATAATTTGGGAGTCATCATTCTGCTCAATTTCAGGACTACAGAAATCTAGCTACACAAATCAAAAAGAACTTTCAAAACTCAGCAGCACAAAAACCAAACAATACAATTAGAAAATGGGCAAAAGACATGAATAGACATTTCACCAAAGAGGATATTGCATGGCAAATAAGCACATGAAAAGATGTTCAACATCACTAGCCATTAGGGAAAGACAAATTAACAATAAGATATCGCTACACACCTATTAAAACAGGTCCCATAAAAAACAGTGACAATGCTGAATGCTGGCGAGAATACAGAGAAACTGGATCTCTCAGACACTGCTGGTGGGAATGTAAATATTACAGCCTCTCCAGAAAACCATCTGGCAGTTTCCTAAGAAACTAAAGTTACACTTATCATATAAACCAGCAATTGATTTCTGGACATTTATGGCAGAGAAATGAAAACTTATGTCCCTCAAAAACCTGTACAAGATTGTTCATAGCAGCTTCATTTAGAATAGCTCAAGACTGGAAACAATCCAAATGTCCTTCAGTGGGTGAATGGATACATAAGTCACAGTAAATCTATTCCATGGAATATGACTCAGCAATAAAAGGAATGAACTATTGATACAAGCAACAAGTTGGATGGATCTCAAGGGCATTACATGAGTGAAAAAAAAGCCACCCTCAAAAGGTCAGATTGTATGATTCCATTTATATAACATACTCAGAATGACACATTTGTAGAGATGGAGAAATGATTAGTGGTTGCCAGGGGTTAGGAATGGTAGGGAGAAACAGGGCGGGTATAGCACGAGGCAGATCTTTGTGTATCGTGAACATGGTTGTATTTACACAAATCTACACACATCATAACGTGACATAGAACTGTAACACATTGTACCTATGTCAATTTTCTGGTTTTGATATTGTGCTGTAATTACATAAGATGTAAACATTGGGAAAAACTAAATGAAGGTTACATGGGGCCTTTCTGTACAGTCTTTGTATCTTCCTGTGAATCTATGGTTGTTTCAAAATAAAAGATTGGAAAAAAATCCAACCTGAGATTTTTCAGTCCTTTATTAAGTGAGTTTTACCATTTACATTATCAAGATTCCTTATACATTTGGATTTGTATTTATCATTGTGTTTTCTATTTGCTATGTCGCTTTTTAAAATCTTTCCGTTACCTTCTTTCTTGCATTCTATACTATTGATAGTTTTTGCTATGCCCTTTGTCCTTGTCACTGGTTTGGAAGCCCACGTTTAAGTTGCATTCTTTTAGTGGTTAAATTCAAAATTTTACTATGCTTACTTAACTATGTATGTTTCTTACACAACCTAAACTCAAGTCAATCTCTCTTCTCCCTCTAAAAAAGGCAACTATCTTAGAATTCTCTTCCTATCCCCTCTCCATCCTATATGTTATTTCATCTTGTAATTAGGTTTCACTCAATTGTTAAACATGAAAATAGTTGTCATTATTATATACATTAAATTTTCTTTATAGATTTATGAACATATTTTTACCAATTTCTTTACTCTCTTTTATTTCTTGCATCCCATTTCTTCTTCTCTCTGGGCTTATTTTTTCTCTTGATGAAGTATGTTTTTTATAACCCTTGTTTTTCAGCTTTTGTATGTTTGAAAGTATATTTAATTTACTCTCACTCTTGAATGGAAGGTTTAGCTTGGTATTGCCTTCTTTTCCCTCCACAACTTGAATATATTGTTCCCTTCTCTTCCAGCATCTATAGCTGATAGTGAGAAGTCACCTTCTTTGTATGTAATCTATCCTTTTCATTTCTAGTAGCTTAAAAATGTTTTTCTGTGCTTGAGGTGCTTCAGTTATAGCATGAAATGTTCAGATGTAGCATAAGAGAGATCTTTCTGGTGATGGAATAGTTCTGAATCTTGAATGTAGTAATGGTTACACAAATCTACACACGTATTAATAATAAAATGGCATAGACCTACACCCACACATTGTACCAATCTCAATATCCTGGTTTTGATATTGTATTATAATTATGTAAGATGTAACCATTTGCACAATAATTACATTAAGATTTGTTTATTCTACCATCTTCTCACCACTTAGGACTTTGTATGTCTTTTTCCTTTTGAGGGTTCATATTTTGCTTGAATTCTTTAACAATGATATCTATTACCTTTCAAATTTGACTCTGATTTATTCCTTCTATTTTCTCCTTCGGTAGTTTCCATTAAACATACAATGAAGCTTCTCAATCCATCTTATTTATGTCCAACTCCTTGTCATATTTCTATCTATTTATCTCTCTGTGTCGGGTCCTGGGTGATCGTTCCCCGTGGTGACTGACCAAGCCCTATTGGAATCATGCATTCTAAGCCAGTTTTCATGTTTATTTCTCAGCTCTCATAGCAGTTATCAATACTTGAAATTATCTTATTTATTCGCTTATGGGTGTATTTCCTTTCTTTGCAACTGGAGCATAAGTTCCCGAGGGGTAAAGACTTTATTTCCTGGAGTGCCCAGAGCAGTGCCTGGCAAATAATAGATCATTGAGAAATATATTTTATTAACAACAGACTTCTGAGGAAACAAATAATTAAGTGAAAAAAATGGACTACAAAACATCCCCCAAATTAAAAGATATATTTAACAGGATGTGGCATCCATAAAGTAAGTATAGCTTGTTATAAAATGGAACAGTCAGAGAATAAGAAAGAATTTCTTAGACATTAAATATGTAATCGGCAAAATAAAAAATTCAGTAAATGACCTGGAAGTTAAGGTCAAAGAAATTTCCTCAGACAGGAAGGAAAAAGACATATCACCCATTGACAGAGAGAACAGATAATCATATTGGAAAATCAGTCTAGAAGTTCAATCTCTAATAGACACATTTCTCTTCAAGTACCACTTTTGCAGCACTCCACAAGTTTTGCTTTCTTTGTCATTCACTCCTAAATATTTTATGATTTTTCATGCTGAATTTTTCTTTAAGCAATGAGTGATTTAGAACTGCGTCTTTGAATGTATAAACATAAAGAGAGTTTGTTTTGCTTTTTCCCTCCTCCTCCTTTTTTTTTTTTTTTTTTTGTACTGCCAGGGGCATGGGAATACCAGGCTTATGCCCAAGCTTGGCACAAATTCATGTTCCAATCACTCACAAGTGACTCTATGGCTATTTCCTCATATGGCTTGAAAAGGATAAACAACAGATATTTTCTACCCTCGTTCATAGACAGAACGTTATTTTCTGGCTCCCTGTGATGAGCAAGACCTGAGGCCGCAAATCCCAAACCTATGTGATCATAACGCTCCATCTCCCTACCCATATGTTCTGTCCACGTTTCTCCCTCCCTGTCCTCGATTCATGCAGGCACGATGTGGCCCAAACTCACTCATTGCTCTGAACATAGGTTCCCCCTTCTTTTTTGACACCTGAGGTTTTTTCCATTATTACCTTTGATCTTAACAACATATGTCTAAACATCACACTTTATCTATGCTTGTCTGGTACAACGTGATGTTTTGATTTATGCATACATTGCAGAAAGATTAAATCCAAGTAATTAACATATCCATCACCTCACCAACTTAACGTTTTTTTTTGTGATGAGAATGTTAAAAATCTACTTTAAGCAATTTAGAAATATACAATACATTATTATTAACTATGGTCACCATGCAGTTGCAATAGATCACTAAAAGTTATTTCTCCAGTCTAACTAAAACTCTGTACCTTTTGATCAGTATCTTCCCTTTCTCCATCCTTCTCCCTCCCCACAGCCTCTGGTAATCACTTTTTACTCTCTGTTCCTATGAGATTGACTATTTTAGATTCCATATACAAGCAGATTATAGAGTATTTGTCTTTCCATGCCTGGCTTATTTCGCTTAACATAATGCCCTCCAGTTTCATCCATGTTGTTGCAAATGACAGAATTCACTTCTTTCTAAAGGCTATATAGTATTCCATTGTGTATATATACATTTTCCTTATCCATTCATCTGTTGATAGACATTTAGGTTGGTTTCATATCTTGGCTATTGTGAATAATGCCGAAATTAACATGGCAGTGCAGACATCCCTTTGACATACCTATTTTAATTCCTTCGTATATTTATCCAGAAGTGGGAATGCTGGATCATATAGTAATTCTATTTTTAGTTTTTTGAGGAACCTCCACACTATATTCTGAAATGACTGTATTAATTTACATTCCCAACAACAAGTGTACAAGGGTTCCTTTTTCTCCACACCCTTGCCAGCATTTGTTATATTTTTTTTTTACAATAGCCATGCTAACAGGTTTTGAGGTGATATATCATTGTGGTTTTAATTTGCGTTTCCCTGATGATTAGAGATGTTGAGCATTTTTTCATGCATCTTTTGGCCATTTGCAGGATACCAATTCCATGAATTATAATAATTAATATTGTTAAAATGTCCATATTGCTCAAAGTGATCTATAGATTAATGCAATCCCTATTAAAATTCTGATGCCATTTTCCACAAACATAGAAGAGACAATCTTTTTTTTTTTTTTTTTTTGAGACAGAGTCTCAACAGAGTCTCACTCTGTAGTCCTGGGTAGAATGCAGTGGCATCATTGTAGCTCACTGCTCACTGCAATCTCAAACTCCTAGGCTCAAGCAATCCTTTTGCCTCAGCCTCAGTCTCCCAAGTAGCTGGGATTACAGGTGCACACCGCAATACCCAGCTAATTTTTCTGTTTTTAGTAGAGACAGGGTCTTGCTCTTGCTCAGCCTGGTCTCGAACTCCTGAGCTCAAGCAATCCTCCCACCTTGGCCTCCCAGAGTGCTAGGATGATAGGTGTGAACCATCGTGCCTGGCCACATTATGTGTCTTAATTTGATCAACCCCACCACACGTTTAGGAATATAGTCTAAGAAAATAATCAGACAAATGGACAAAGGTGTGTATGTACAAGGCAGGTTTACCATAGCAATGTTTGTGATACAGGAGAATATATAACAGCCTATATATCCATCAGTAGGGAAATGGTAAAGCAGTGGCTGTCATACGTGTTTGTTTGTGATTTTTCCTCCCAGGAAGCATGTGGACGTGTCTGGAGACATTTTTGGTTGACACGACCGGGGAAAGGGAGGGCTACAGGCATCTTGCAGGCAGAGGTCAGGGATGTTGCTAAACATCCTACAGGACAGTGCACAGGACAGTATCCACGACAAAGAATCATTCGGTGCAAAATTTCAACAGTTCTGAGGCTGAGAAATCTTTAAACAAGTGATGGATAGTACATTCATAGAATGTGAAGCTTTTTATCTGTTGAAGATGAGGTCGTATACTTCGACTTATTGAACTATAAATACAGCCATGAGATATCGTGAAGAAAAAGTTGCTAGTTATAAATCAGAGGTAGCAAAACAAAGTTAGACTAAGCAGTGGTTGAAACAGTTAAGGTATCTGGTTGTATCCAAATATTTACTGTCTCCAAAATTGCTCTAAACGGTGTATCATCTTTCCTAATTAATTAGCAACCACCAAATATTTACACATAGTTGTTTTAGTAAGGAGACCTCTTTTAATAGATTCTATTTCTGGAGTGCTTAGCATATGTCAGGTATTATATTAGATGGTTTATTTTACTTCTCTTTTTTTTAAAAAAGTACCCTCACAATACCCTGAAATTAAAAAATAAATAAATAAATAAATAAATAAAAACTATTGGAATTTCAAAAAAAAAAGGTTTTAATTAGTACCAAAGCAGTGTGTGTAAATTGTACTAAATTATAAAATATGGATAACCGAGCATTTAAAAATTAAGATATTCCTACAACCCAGGGGACCCCATTTCACAGAATGTTGGTGCATATCCTTCCAGATCTTTCTCTGTGTATGTGTTGTACATATGTGTAATAAATGAGATCATGGTGTTTTATAATATGCTTTTTCCAGTTCATAATCTGCATCTTTCTGTCACAGTACATTTTTGTATCATCCAATACTTAGACCATATGCAAACTTTTCCAAATGATCCAACCATGTTATTTAAAGATGGGTTTATCTTCCAGAGAGAAAGGAGGAGAGAGAGAAACAGAGAGAGAGAGAGAACAGGAAGAAAAGGAAAATAAACCTAATTCACCACCATTTGAAACAGTTATTTTGAAAATGGTAATTAAAGGGGAAGAATCAAGCAGTTATGCTGTCTTTCCATTAGGACCTGAATTTTAGGGTAACTGGAAAGCTCCAGCTAATGAAAGAAAATCTGTTTTACCTATGTGCCCTTTGAGTCTTATTCAGACCTGAAGCTCTTGCATACGTTAGGAGCTCAACAAATGTGATTAGGGATGAATGCTGACCACTTGGTAGCAAGTAGCCAGGAATAACTCATTTCCTGAATGATAGCCTTGAAAAACAGATCCAGGAGTCAGGACAAAGTCAGCCTGTCTGTTTCCTATTGGCCTACAACTAAGAAACAAATCATGTTTTAAGTATTAGGTTTGCTCCATCTTCAGACTATAGCATTTGAGAGAGTCTATGAGTCAGAGCTGTTGGCTGGAAGCAACAGAAACTGCTTCTGATTAACTTACACCTGGATGGAATTTATCAGAAGGATTTTGGGCAGTTCACAGAATACCGGGGAACCCAGAAAGCCAACAGAGAGGCTGCCGCAGGAACAGTCTGCCCACAGGCCCCAGCCGCCCCCACCATAGCCTACTCGTTCCCATGTCCAGCTTCCTCTATTCCACCCCAGGCACGTTGCGAAAGCTCCGATGGACCCCGGTCCTTTGTGTTATTCTCTTTAGATTACAAATCCTGGACTGGAATATCTGATTGGCCATGCTTAGGTCATGGGCTCATATTCAGTTGCCAGGAGGCATGGAGAAAGAAATATCTCCCCGATTTCCCTAGTGGAAAGTTGGGGTACCTCTCACCTTTCCTTGGATGGCCCCAGAGTGGGAAGGGTGTTTGGATGGACTCTGGGCGGCCCAAAAGACAGCCACTCAGTCCAGAGTCCAGTACTCAGGAGTAGCATATACATGATTAATACAATGAACCCGTATTTTTGTCTTCTATTCCTGGCCTTGGGTCATTGTCTCGATTGTAGAGCTAGGAAGCCAAGCCTCAACGAAGGTGAGCAAAGAGTTCCAGAGCTCTCAGCAATCAGTGGCAGAGGCGGGAGTTAGAACCCAGGTTTCCAGAGCTTTTCCCATTGCACTGCAAAATGGGAATGCCTGCAGGCGGAAAAATCAAAGAGGGAGGAGGATTTGCCAGAGGTCCACTCTAGAGTTCTGTGCCAAGCTCGAGAGACAGAAAACCTGCAGAGCATTGCTGCACGATCGTGGATTTGTTTTTCCATCTACAGCACAGGGGAATTATGCAGCTTCTGCTTCCTTTGCAGAGGGGATGCTGGACGTGAGCTTATAGGAAAGAAAACACTTTGAAAGGAAGAGAGTTTTTATAGCCACTGCTCACTGGTCACCACCAGCGTTGGCCACTTTGAACTGGCAGGGGTGTTATAATCTTGGAGTAGTTTCCTTTTTTTCGGTATCTAGCTTTTTCTGAAGCATGCTCCTTCACATTCTTAGAAAAGGCAGAACGGGGGAAGTAAATGTTATAGGGAAACATATGGTATTTTCTCATCAGAGATAATTGATTAGGGCACCTTGGGAGTGCGGATACAGCACTGGACTAGGAGTTTTCTCTCTGTTTCTGCAAAGCAAGTTTTTAGAAACAAAGACATCTCATTTTACAATGGGAAGGGTTATGCCCTCTCAAAGAGGTAGAAAAATAATATTATTTTGTGGGAAAATGGTTTCCAGTCCCAGACATCCATGGAGTGAAATAAAATTCTTGTGCTGTGAATGAGCCCCTGCTAAAGGCAGGGGGGCTCCAGGTGGCTGGTTCTGTCTGTGGTGTCTATTGACGTTTCTAGGGATGCTGACACCTGCCAGGTCCTTGCAGCCTGGGGACCTGGGAGGCAGCTTTGGGATCCAGAAGCATTTTAGGACTGAATTGCAAGTGATTTGGGGGACTCCTCTCACCCTCACTAGCAAGGAGCTGGGAGATCTGAGGTGAGGCCTTTACCCATCTGGGGACTTGGTTTTCCCATCTGTAAAATGGGGATATTTATATGTATTCTTCCACTCAGGGAGGCTGTTGCAATTGGATGAGGTAGGGGTAAGAGCAGTGTAAAGGGTACCACCAATAAGCAATTAGCCAGGAAATTGCCCTTAGTGTGCCTGGACTGAGACACCGTCGAGTTTGCAGCAGGATGGGGCAGAAGTTTCTTGGGGAATGAGGGCAAAATGTAAGGCAATGTTTGTTAACCATCCCATATAGACAGACAAGTCTCGGTGAGCTTTCCTTGAAGTAATCCTGACCATCCCTCCCCACACCCACCTAGCCCTCCCTGAGCCCTCTCCCCTGACACTTGGCAGGGGGCTGGGGCCCTCCACCAGCCCCTTCGAGTCAGGAAGTCCTGCTTCTCCTGACTCAGCCATAAGCTCAGTGGGTTCAAATGCAAGCCCTCCTCCATCTCCTCTTCTCTCCCCCTCGGTACATGCCTCAGAGCTTGGCACACGGAGGGGTCCATCCCCTTTGTTGACTTGAAACTGGATTTCAAGATCAAGGTAAAAGGCAAAGGAAAGTGGTAAACACACCTTCAGGGAATCTTTCACAGCTTCTCTTGAACCACTTTGAGCAAATGGCCTCTGGTGCACATGATCAGAGAGATGCAGTTTGACAGAGAGAAGAGGGATTGGTCGTCCGACAGACCTGGGTTTGAGTCCCTGTGTGCCCGTGCGAGCTATTTGGAAGACCCTGTGCAAACTGCTTTCCTCCCTAAGCCTCAGTTTTCCTCAACAGTAAAGTGGGGATAAACACAGTACCGCCTCCATGGGCTAGTGGTGGAGCATGATGCTTGGCATTCATATATGAGTGCTTTATAAAATGAGTGTGTGTATTTAACAGAAAGAGTTATTTAAAACTAAAACTGTCTTTAGCAACTTCTGCCTTTTAAGGGAAAGGGCAAATACCTGCACCAGTGGACACATAAATCTCTATATCGGTGGGGGAGGAAAAACTGGAATTTGAGAGTGTCTGCCAGGACATCTGAACTGCTCAAGATCCACAGTAGATGGTTCTTTGCTTAGCTGACACTTTGAGCATCTGTTTGTGAAAATACGTGCCTGGAGCCAAGTGGGGGGGGGCGTTGATAATGTTGATAATGAAGAAGGGATAAAATCTTGCAAGAGGGGATACATGAAGGTGGGGGGTTTTCACCTGCAGAGAAAAGCACAGAGAGAACTTCCTGGTGGCAGGGTGACTAAAGACTTCGGAGAACAAGAATGTCTGATATTCATTTTTAAGTTGTTTGCATTGGTGTGACATAAATCTCCCCCGTCCAAACCTTCAGCAAACTCTGCTCTGGACGAAAAGGCTTTGTGTGAGTAAATTGGGGGAAATCAAGAAAAAGCAGCTGGGTTTTATGTCAGAATGAAGTAGGAAGCACGGAGGAGAAAACAGTCATTGCGGGTGACATACAAGTGAGGCCGAGACTTGCTGGAGGTGACCCTGCAAGTGACCCCAGGGACTTGCAGAGTGCTTACAGCAGGGCATTGGACTATCCTCAGGAGGAGAGATGGAGACTCAAGCCAGTTTTACTTAAATCTCAAAGACATGGTGACCCCAGTCAATATCTGGTTTCATACACATGGTGGAGAAACCACATCATGGAAAAAATGGATCAAGGAACAGTATTGATGATTACAGCTGGAAGGAGGAAATGTTGAATATTTTAAAATATTAAAAATACCTAGCTGTATGGGAGAGCTTAGTAATCATCAGGGCTGTTTGTAAATGTTCTGTGTCTTTCTCCCTCTAAGCACAGGACAAAGTTGCACTTCCTTGCCTGTGTGGAGTTAGATGTGGTCATGGACAGCCTTGGCCCATGGAAGTGAGTAGAAGCATATTCCTTCTAGGCAGGAGCTGAAAGAGTCAGTGTGTGCCTTGAGCCTCTCTTTTTTCCCTTTGTCTTGGTAATTGGCAATAGATTAGAGAGTGACTGCTCTGTCACCCTGAGTCCTCGGTGAGGACAACACCAATATAAACCTTAAATAAGCATTTTTGGGGGTTGTTTTTAAAGCAACTAAAGTTTGGGGAGAGAGGTTTGTTACTGTCCTATAACCTCAGCTCATCGTAAATAATATAGGAATTTGTGCAAAAATTTGTGCCTTCCTTATTAATAAGGAAACTGAGACTTAGGAGCAGTGACCAGCTTTGGCTCATCCAGAGACTTTGCAGAAATCTGCAACTAGGACCCAGCTCTCCTGCTCCCCAGCAGGCAGCCCCCTCAACCTTGAATGTTACACCTGCTTGGAGTATGGTGGCGGGGGCGCCCAGGCTTCCACGTGCAGGCCCCAATAAGAACAAGCTGCAGACAGACAGCCCAGAGCCACTTACAGGAAAATTCCTCAGATTCTCCCCTGCCTTGCTTGCCGTCTACCTGGAGGGGGCTGCAAGGATTGGTGCCTTTTCACCTGCCTTCTCAGCTCCCAGTTCACCGGGCTTGAGCATGCACGCTGCTCCTCTGATGACAGTATTTGTCAATCCTATTTGACACCATTCTGCCTTTGCCCTTTGTGTTTCTGGTTGATCTGGGTTAATGGCCCATCATAGAAGCCAGAGCCACAATAATGCTACATAATGAAAATCATAAAACCTCAGTGGTTTTCCATGATAAGTGCTTATTAAACATCTCTCTCATCATCCTCCTGGGAGCAGTGACCCAGGCTGGGAATCTCATTCTCCTGATGATGGCAAAGCCACCACAGAACAATGGAAACAGGAAAGGCCTCTGGAGACCTAGGCTAAGGTGGGTCATCTGTCACTTATTCTTCATTCTACTGGCCAAGGAAAGTCATGTGGCCAAATACAAATTAAAGAGGTGGGAAAACACATTCTGCCAAGTCACATGGTGAACGATGTGGATATAGGGAGGGGTAAGAATTGGGGCAATTGATAGAATCTGCCACATCCCCCCTCTCCATCTGATCCCTGAGTTCTGTGGCCAGTCTGTGGACCTCCCCCACGGGAGCCTTGTCTCGTCAACCTCAAGCCTGGTTGTCTCCTGCTGTGCAGGCTTGCTGGGAGGACTCTCAGAGTCCCAGGTGGTATTACCCAGTGCATTTAAACAGCCAAAGGCAAGCCAAGTAATTATGCTGAATGATAAAGGCTTTGTAAAAGATTTATTGGCACCTGCAGGAATAGCCTTTAAATCACCAAGACCTGTAATTGCGTTGGCCTGCCAAGTAAATGCATCTATTTCAGTGCCTGTGAGTCAAAGTTCACCCTTTTCTGCTTCTTGCTGGTAGAGTATCCATGGCCTCATTTACTGACTACCTAACAGGGGCTGTACACTATGCCCACTGTTGCCTAAATCAATTTAGCTTCACTTCCAATAAAACTTATTTTGTGCCTTGATCTCCATTTGCCTGACTCCTGCAATACTTCCCCCTTGATCACAATACCAATGTGTAAAGGTGAGATTAATGAGCATATGTGTATGCATGGCCACCCACCATCTTTCTGTGGACATGAGTGCTGCTCCTCCCAACAGGCAGTAGAAACTATGCCCTCTCTGTCTTCCCTTCCCCAGGGTGACTGCAGCCATTTCCCAGCCATGCTGTAGCTGCTGTCTCTGGGCCGTGGCTCCCACATTTATAACTCTACCCTGACCTCTTCTAAACCGCAGGATCCTGAGTCCTGCTCTGCATGTGCCCTCATCACAGAGCTTCTTCCATCCTTACTACTTGGCCCCAACTCACCCACTTCTTCTCTGGTTTTCTTACCAAAGTGAAGACAACTCTACCTACCCAGGAGCTTAAGACAGACACCTGGGAGTTATTCTTTATATTCTCCTTGTATTTGTTTTCTATTGCTGCCTAACAAATGACCACAAACTTAGTGGCTTCCGACAATACCCATTTATTTTCTTACAGCATCCCTGGGTCATAAGTTGGGCACAGCACAGCCCAGCTGGTTCCTCTGCTCCAGGTCTCAGGGGACCAAAATCAAGGCATCAGCAGAGCTGTGCTCCTTACTGGAGGTTCTGGGAAGAATATGCTTCCAAGCACATTCAGGTTGATGGTAGAATACAGTTCCTTGCAATTGTAGGACTGAGGTCCCCGTTTCCTTGCTAGCTGTCAGTTGGGGCACCCTGAGCCCCTTAGAGGCCTCTCTCTGGTTTTTGCATGTGGCTTCCTATATCTTAAGAAGCAGTGGCAGCACATGGAACCCTTCTCATGCCTGGAATCTCTCATCTTTCCCTGGTGTTGCATCTCTCTGACACCAGCAAGAGAAAGTTCTCTGCCTTTAAGGGTCCAGTCAATTAAAATGAGCCCACAGGATTATCTGGGCTAAATCCAGGATAATCTCCCTATTTTGAGATCACCAATAACACTGTTGTGGGTTGAATTGTGTCTCTCAAAAAGGTATGTTGAAGTTATAGCTCCTGGTACCTGTGAATGTGACTTTATTTGGAAATTGGGTCTTTGCAGTTGTAATTGAGGTCAGATGAGGAATAGAGTGGGCACTTAAGCCAATACGACTGCTGTCCTAGTGAGAAGAGACACAAAGACAGAAGTGCACAGAGAGGAGAGTGTCATATGAAGGCAGATGCACAGAGGGAAGGTGGCCATGCAACGACAGGTGCAGAAGTGAGAGTCAAGCATCTGCAAGCCAAGGAATGCCAAGGGTTCCCAATGATAACCAGAAACTAGGAGAAAGAGCATGGCCGTGCCCAAACTGTCATTTCAGACTTCTAGTCTCCGTATCTGTATGAGAAAAAATTCCTGTTCTTTTAGGCCACTTACTTTGGGGTGCTTTGTTACAGCAGCCCCAAGAAACTAATACAAACCCCAATTACATCTACAAAGTCCCTTTTGCCATGTAAGGTAACATGATCATGGGCATGGTATCTCATCATAGTCACAGTCCCTGGGATTAAGGTGTAGAATCTTCTTGGGGCCATCATCCCACCTACCTCCTCTCCCCCCACACAGCTAATCCATCCCCAAGTCAATTCTTCATGGGAAAAGTTCTCAAATCTACCCATTCATCTCTAGCTCCACTGTAGCCAAGACACTTTCATTTCTTTCTTTTTTTTTTTTTTTTTGAGACAGAGTCTCACTCTTTTGCCCCGGCTAGAGTGAGTGCCGTGGCATCAGCCTAGCTCACAGCAACCTCAAACTCCTGGGCTCAAGCGATCCTCCTGCCTCAGCCTCCCGAGCAGCTGGGACTACAGGCATGCGCCACCATGCCCGGCTAATTTTCTATATATTTTTAGTTGTCCGATTAATTTCTGTCTATTTTTAGTAGAGACGGGGTCTCGCTCTTGCTTAGGCTGGTTTTGAACTCCTGAGCTCAAACAATTCGCCCGCCTCGGCCTCCCAGAGTGCTAGGATTACAGGTGTGAGCCACCGCGCCTGGCCGACACTTTCATTTCTTACCTGGATTATTAATATTACAATAGTCCCCTAACTGATCTCCTTGTTTTCTTCTTCCCTACCTTATAAAATTTATTCTTACAAAACAATACTGAAATCATTTTAGAACATTAATTGGATCACATCATTTGCATCAGCATAGAATTTATTCAGGAACAAGTAAAAGAAAATCAAATTTTGAAGACTTGAAAAAGAGAGAGAGAGAGAGAGAGAAAGAGAGAGAGAGAGAGAAAGAGAGGGGCTTATTTTTCTCATGTGAAGAGGATTCCCAGCAAGGCAGTCTAGAGCTAATGCAGAAGCTGAACAATATTATTAAGAGCCCAGTCACTTTCTACATTTCTGCTTTGCCATTCTTACATTTACCTTTTGTCCCCATGCTCACAATATGACTGCTGTGCCTCCAGGCTTCACATTTGTGTTCAGGATGGAAGTTAGGGAAGGGCAAAGGATCAAACCTGCCAAAATTTACTTCCCTTTTAAGTAGGTAATCCAAAGATTTCTCAAAAACTCTTATTGAACGTAAGCTTATCTCATTGGCCAGAACTGTATCACGTGACTATCCCTAGTTGCAAGGGAGCCTTGGAAATTGACTAGTTCATTAGAGAAAGTCATGGAAAAATGATGTTGAGAATGGATATTCCATGTGTTCACCTACATCGTCTTCCTCACTCTTGTATAGAAGCTCTTGGTTTGGCATTTTAATGCAGTGAGAATAAAATTCAAATTTCTTTACTGCCTCTCTAGTATTATAATTCATGATTCCTCTCCTTTCTCTGGCTGTTTCAGCCACAGTGGTCTTTTTCCTAGATCTTTCTTAACTTGTGGTCTTCTCTCAGGCCCTTCCTTTTGCCTGCGATGTAGGTTGTATACTGGTTTCCAATTCTTCGCTCTGTCCCTGTAGTAAAGTGTCCACCCACGCCCTTTGCAGAGCCTCTCTGTGGAGGAGGTAAGACATGTTTTCTGACTCCAGGACCCTGAGCTTTGACTGATGCATATTCATAGACTTGGTGCCAGCAGGGGCTTTACATGTGCCTGTGAAGTTTGTCTTGGCCTTTTCCACTTCTGTCATCCACCATGAGAGAGCATGTCCCGGTAGCTGTTAGGCTGTGAATGAGACACTTGGAACAGACCCAAAACCATCCCACAGCCTGGTGCTGAGCCCAGCTGAGCCCAGCCAAGATCACCCAGACCCCAGCCAAATCCAAGACAATGAGTGAGAAAAGTAAGTGATGTTATAAGCCACTGAGATTTTGCTTATGTTTGTTATGCAGTGATATAGTTTGGATATTTGTCTGCTCCAAATCTCATGCTGATCCCCAATGTCAGAGGTGGGGCCTAATGGAAAGTGTTTGAGTCATGGGGGTGGATGTCTCCCCAGATGGCTTGGTGCTGCCCTCATGGTAATGAGTGAGTTCTTCCTGTATTGGTTCTCACAAGAACTGATTTTATTTCTTTTTTTTTTTTAAGGCAGATTCTTACACTGTTGCCCATGCTACAGTGCCGTGGCATCAGCCTAGCTTACTGCAACCTCAAACTCCTGGGCTCAAGTAATCCTTTCCTGCCTCAGCCTCCCAAGTGGCTGGGACTACAGGCGTGTGCCACCACGCCTGGATAATTTTTTCTATTTTTAGTAGAGACAAGGTCTCGCTCTTGCTCAGGCTGGTCTCAAACACCTGGCCTCAAGCGATCCTCCCGCCTCAGCCTCCCAGACTGCTAGGAGTACAGGTGTGAGCCACTGTGCCCAGCCAAGAACTGATTGTTAAAAAGAATCTGGCACCTCCCTCCTCTCTCTCTTGCTTCCTTCCTCTCACCACGTGGCACCTGCCCCCCTCTGCCTTCTGCCATGAGTGGAAGCTTCCTGAGTCCTTCACCAGAAGCAGATGCTGGCACCATGCTTCTTGTATAGCCCGCAGAACTGTGAGCCAGATAAACCTCTTTTCTTTATAAATTACCCAGCCTCATGTATTCCTTTATAAGCAACATAAATGGACTAAGATCTGCAGCGTTGATGCAGCAAAATCTAACATTGTCTGAATTATTCTCCCTCCACTCTTTATTTTATTAACTTTTATTCATCCTTTGGGGCTCAAATGAAATACCAGTTCCTCAGAGAGCCTTTTCCTGTATCCCCCATCTTAGTTACGCTTTTCCTCTGTACTAAGCTTTCTCATAGGATACTGTTCTTTCCCTTTATTATACCCAGTAAAATTTGTAATTGTAGCTTTATTTTTATGTTCATTTGTTAAAAATACACCTCCTACTGTAAACTGTTAACTCCTATCTGTTAATTACTGCACATACCAATACCAAACACAAGGCCTGCACATAGCAAGTGTTCAGTAAATGTTGAGTTGTTGTTTATTGACAAAGTGTAACTCCAATGGAAGGGATAGTATTTAGCTATTAAAAATTTTATTTTTCTCGGACTTAGGTGGGGAGGGGGGCAAGGG
>NW_012138191.1:5144553-5152158 GCF_000956105.1 Propithecus coquereli | reverse complement strand
CTCTGGGCTAGCTGCTCAGATAGACAAAACTGATTCTCCTAGGATGGTGCATGGCCCTAATGCAAAGTGACCAGTACAGAATACAAGTTTCTTTCATATTGGCAATATATTATTTTTGTAATCAGAAAACAGTAAAAGTTATTAAACAGAGAGAGATTAGGAGTTAATTGTGCTTTTCTTAGTGATGTATAAGAAGACTCTAAGGGACATCAGAAATCAGAACAAAGCCTGGGACGGGAGCCAGAATATTCTGAGTTGGAAATAGCTCCTCCTGGGCTTCTCTGTTCTCAGGGCTCCCCAGGGTCCCTTCCCTGCCTGCTGGGAGGGTGTCTGACATACAAGGGATATTAGAGTCAAGAGGAAGGAGTGATTCCTCAGGGCTGGGTTGACTGGGAGGATGAGCAGCTGCGTGAGACAAGACAGTTAGGTGGGAAATTCAGACCGACACCACCTCGAAGTTTGGCCCAGGTGGACTGTCCTAGCAAAGACAAGAGAGGGACTGCCTATGGCTATTTGCCTCCCCAGAGACCATGATCTCGAACCAAATGATCACCTTGATTGGCTATTTGGATTCCACAGGCCAGAGGTTTCCATTCTGGGTTCCTTGGATCCCAGGGTTCCACAGGGATGTCTCTTGGGGGACAAGGAAGGGCAAGTGGGAAAGTGGAAGGGCCTCCCATGTCCTGACTTCAACCCAAGCAGGTCCTCCGTTGTCTGTAAGAACCCACTAGAAGCAGAAGGACAGAGTGGTCTATTGCTAAAAAAGGGGGGAGGGGAGGTTGTTGCTTAAAATCTGTGACAATGATGTGCAGCCACTGTAGACTTTTGAGTTGGAAAATGACCTGTTCAACATGAAGCTGCCATGTTTACAATGTCCATGGGGCTAGGTTGCAAGGCCAGGAGCCGTGAAGAGAGACTGGGAGACAGGAAAATGTTTTGGCGATAGGCGAATAATGTAATGATAACAATAATAATAACAATAATATTTACTGAGCCAGGCACTGATCTAAGCACTTTACCTGTATTACTCATTCTTCCCCCACAACCACCCTATGAACTAAGTACCATTATTATCTTCACTTTGTGGCTGAAGGAATTGAGGCACAGAGATGGTAAATAACTCACAAAAAATCACAAAGCCAGAAAGAAGAGAAGCCAGGATGTAAGCCCAAGCAGGCTGAACCTTGCCCAGGGAAAGTGGAAGGAAAAAGATCCAGCCAGCTGAATAAGTTGGCCTGACCTTCATTATGCCCACTGTTGCTCCATCTCTTGATCTTTTATCCATGTCTGATAGATTCAGGATATTAGTCAGATGAACAAGCTCCCAGGGCATGAGGACAAATGGGGTGGATGTGAGGGGAGCACAGAGATCAAAAATTATGCTGAGATGTCGAGTCTGATACCCTGGGAGGCACCGACATTGAGGGACTCGGATAAATCAGGAGGAGGAGATGCTGAGTGCAGTGTGTCCCATTTGGAGTGGCGATGGTACCCAAGGCACGCACAGATGGAATCAATGACTGCAATAACATCAACCACTAATTTGGAGCGGTGCATCTGGATGTTTAGTGTGCATCAGAATCCCCTGGAGGGCATGTTAAACCAAAGGTCCCTAAGCTTCATCCCCAGAGGGTCGGACTCAGTAGAACTTTCCTTTCTAACAAGCTCCCAGGTGGAGGTGGTGCTGCTGGTCTATGAACCACACTCAGAGGAGCACCTTTTTGCATCTCCCAGCCTGCACTGCACTTCCGCATACACGACATCATGAATTCTTCTCAAACACTCTCCGTATTATATTTTTGTGACATTAGTGTTGTGAGAAATACACATGAAAACTCATTTCCTCTTGTTTCTATCTGATGCCCTTTGTTTTAGTCATCAAAACCCTTGGATAGCTGTTGCACATCTGTGTCTTGGCATAAATTGCTCCCAGTCTGCTATGCCCTCCCCACACTGCTTCCAAATTTAGCTGGTTTCTTTTCTTCCTTAAAAATTTACCTTCCCAGGAAGCCTCCTAATCTTATTTGGTTGCCCCTACCATGTACTCCCATGGTACTTTCTACCCACCTCTGCCATGCACTCAGCACGTGGCACTATATTTTTACTTATTAGTCTTTCTCCACCACTCACATCATAGACTTTGTATCTCCCAGAACCTAGAATAGTGCCTGGGATATGGTAAATGCTCAATAAATATGTGATGAATTAAATGAGTGAATAAAATAATTTCTCCTTCATCAGAACTATCATTGCCTGTATCTCTTTGTACATTCTTTTTCATAAATCTATTTTTATTTTTCAGAGATGAGGTCTTGCTATGTTGCCCAGTCTGGTCTTGAACTCCTGGCTTCAAGTGATCCTCCTGCCTCAGCCTCCCAAGTAGCTGGGATTACAGACAGGAGCCACCACACCAGCTTCATGATGCATTCTTAATAGCACACTCTAATCTCTAGAACAGGTATGGAAAGTGTTTTTCATCTTAGATTCCGGCTCCTATCAGTTACTGTGCAGAGAATTTTGAGGCCATGTCTGGGCTCAGCAGAAAAGAACAAATGATTGATTAATATTTGGGCAAAAGTGTGGAAAGTGGGGGTCATGGTGCCATATACATGTCACTCCCACTCAAGAACTTTTTCTCCTCTCCTCCTTTCCGTGGTAATGATGAGGAGTTTGGGTAAAGGTCAAGGCTTTAGGTATAACTGGGCCTGGTGCATTTTTCAGTTTTTAGAAGGCAACATTGTGGGGTTGGGGTATGAGGAGGGCTCTCTGGAGGGGGTAGCCTCAGCAAAGGGGGTTCTCAGCCTCTGGGCTAGCTGCTCAGATAGACAAAACTGATTCTCCTAGGATGGTGCATGGCCCTAATGCAAAGTGACCAGTACAGAATACAAGTTTCTTTCCTGTTGCTTGAATTTCCCAGGGTAGAGAGCCTCAGATCGTGTATCCTGGCCCTAGGGAGAGTTAACAGATTTTGGCACATTTTTGGACGAGGGGAAGTTTCCAAATAAAGACCTGCATGTCCTGACTGGTTGTCAAGTGGAATTAGTAGTGACTTTGAGCTCAGCCTGTTTTTTGCTAGACTAACCGCATATAGGGAATGTTCTGGCATCAGAGGGAATGCCAAGGGGCCAGGGCAGGGCCAAAAGGGCAGAGTGGTGGTCAGTACAGATGCTCCTTGACTTACAATGGGGCCATGTCCTGACAAACACATCATAAATTGAAAATATCCTAGGTCGAAAATGCATTTAACATACCTACTAAACATCATAGCTTAGCCTTACCTACCACAAACATGCTCAGAACGCTTACGTTGGCCTATTGCTGGACAAAGTCATTTGTCAACACAGTATACCACATAGAATCAGTGTTACCCCTGTGATTTTGTGGCCAACTGGGAGCTGCAGCTGGAGAGAGAGTATCATATCCCATATTACTACCGTGGGAAAAGATCAAAATTCGAAGTATAGTTTCCACTGAATGAGTATTGCTTTAGCACCATCATAAAGCTGCAAAATCATAAGTCGAACCATCCCAAATTGGGAGCTGTCTGTACAAGCAAGGCTGTTGGGTTGAACAGATGGGGACTCCCGGGAGCTCAACTTCTTCTGAGGGGATTTCTAACCGAGTGAGTTTGCTTTTTATTTCTGTTAGGCCTCAATTAAAATTCTAAGTGGGTCAGTTACTCTCGCTAGATAAAAGATTTTCTACCTCTTGCCTGACTGGGGTCCTAACTGCACTCTCTTAAAAATTCAATGGTGGGGACATTCAAGGCCCCAGAACAAATTTCAGAAAGGGACTCTTTTTCCATCCTTTAGACAGTGTGAAATGGGAAATATCCTCTTAGGCTCAGGCTGGAGGTCTGTCCAACATAGATGTCCCTCAACAGACGCCCCACCCAACCCCCAAACACGGCTGTGATGGGTCCTTTGGCAGGAGTTTTCCCCATTTTTCTAGGTTAGTTTCTAGCCAGTATGTAAGGCATGTATGCCAACATCTAGGGCCTCTTTGATAGATTTCTATTGTATATCTCCACATAAATGTTTGATGTTAGAGGACATGAGCCAGTAGGACAATGTCATCCAAATCTGCACCGTTGAAGTAAAGATCACTGTGGGCCTTTGGGGTGGCACTGGGTGGAGGCAATACTGTGAGCTGTTCCTAGAGAAAGTATTAACAAAGAATATTTCATGAATATTAACAGGTGTTCAGCCTATGGAATTTATCACAGAGGACCGCCATTTGTCACTCAGGGATGTTGAGGCTTCTAAAAGAGAATGATACAAATAATAGCATCTAGTAGATTAGTTCTAGGGTCAAATAAGTTTTGGAAATCTCACATGCTATGCCCCCTTTGGGGAGTCACAGGCCTCTGAAAGGCCCTAAGATTTCCTGTAGTAAGAGACACATATCTTCATTTGGCAATTTGGCTTGCCTTGTTTTTGTCCTAATGGCTTCAGTAGACTGAAAGTGCCTTGAGGGCAAGAATTATGAATTTGAACCAATGCACATTAGCCCACACTCAGAAATCCTGAGACCTTAAACTCCTGCTGGACACAACCCCCTTGGAGTGTCCAAGACATCCTCCCCTCCCAAACAGGTGCTGTTGTAGGTGGAGTCCTAAGACATAACCCCTTGTCCTGTCATGCCCTGGCTGCCTCCAGTGGACAGCAGAATGAGTAGCCAGGCCTTGCTTTTGAGACCTGGGAAATTAGAAAGAAAAGCTATTTCAAGAAAGAGGCCAGACAGGATGCCTGAGGAAGATGAATTACCGTGATGACAAGATAAGACTTTGTCCCTTTGAAAACTAATGGCTTTTTTTTTTTCCTATAGGAAAACCATTCAGTGGGTAGAGAAAGCAGCTCTGAGTGTGGCTTTTGTCAGCGACAGTCGCTTATCTCCACAGGTGTTGGTGTATGTGTCAGATAATGCTGAGTGGTTTCTTGGACAAGGTGCTACACCGAGCCCAGTAAACAGGGCTGGGAGTTGGGATTCCCAGAACCACTGCTATCCCAACATCACGTGTGGCTTTAGACAAGTAGCATGATTTCCTCTGGGTCCAGTTCACTATTTACTAAACGCATGGCTGAAAATTTGGGGCAGTTTTGGCAAGCTCCAAACGCTACATCATTCAGTTATAATCCAAGCAGAGTTTCTTTGGTTTGTTTTTTCCTCCCGGAAATTGTCAAGCTGATTCTGAAATGTGTATGGAAATGCAAAGGGCCTAGAATATCTAAGGCAGTCTTGAAAGAGAAGAAGAAAGTGAAGAACTTGCATTACGTGACTTCAAGACTATTAAAGCTACAATAATCAGACCTCACGGTAGTGGAATGTGGATAGGCAGAGAGATCTATGGAACAGAAGAAAGAGCCTGGAAATAGACCCTCACTTATATAATCATTCTATTTTCAACAAAAGCGATCATTCTTTAAACTACATCAACGTGCAGTGGCCTAATCCAATTTAGAAGTAGCCTTATCCTGAAGTCCACTACTCATCAAATGAGGGAGCTGGCCCCACAGTGTGGGCTCTTGGATTCTTTCTGGCTCCAGGTGATGGAGGAAGTGTAGACTCCCAGGCAAAATGCTCAAGATCCAGAAGCAAATGGCAGAAACTCTAGTCTGAGATCATGGGTTTTGAGGTCTATCCAGGTTACGTGGCCAATCTGGGCTGGTCACCGACTGTGGGACACAGCAGAAGAAAACAAAGGGAGAGGATACAACTTGGCTCCTGAGCACCCTTGGGGCATAGTTGGGGTGACCTGGTGCACAATCTGAAAACAGCGAGAAAAAACATCCCCTCCGAGGAAGCCTACAATTGTGGGGGAGCACTACATGGCAGTTACAGACCGGAGCTCTTACCCAGGCTCTGCCACTGTGCGGCTTTGGGCCACTGCTGGGCCTCCACTTCCCTGTCTGCAAAATGAGGGGCTTAGGTTCATCAGTGGGGTTTTTCTTCAATTTTTGAAGCTAACATCTTGTTTCATTAATTAAATACTTTTTAATAACTCTCTTATGTCTCCTCCTTACTCCCTTCTCCTCCCCACACAGGCATTTCTTCTAGTGTGTCAAGTGTGTATCTTTTGTTTAAATGTTGTCTTGTGGAATACGCATTGCTATGTGGAAGCCATCATGGTCCACGTAAATGTTACCGTCTTATACATCTCAGTCTGTCTTAATTTTTCACTCAGCACTGTGGTTTTGAGATCTGTGCTGGTTGTTATATGTACACCTAGCCTGTTGAGTCTCGTTCCAATCAGTGGTTTCCAAACTGTGCCTTATGGAACCCTAGTGGTTCCACTTGTTACCTTGCAAAGCATTGGTTGGGGGTGGAGATGTGGATGGTAGAGTTGCCCACCACACCTGCTTTAATTTACCCATCTCTACTTTTATCTGTTTTATGCACTGAGCCCACGTTGACCTGGGATTTTTTTCTGCTGCTAAAATCTCTGGCTTAGTTAAGAGCTGAAGTTCTTCCCAGCTCCACTCAGTAGCTGTGCACATGGAATGGATTGTGCAGATGTAGGAACCACGGACTCAGCTCAACAGGAGCAGGTCCTGTGCAGCAGGCTCAGTGGAGGCCAGGAAGGCATGATGGGGCCTGAGTGGTGAGGACCATGAGATGGAAGGAGCCAGGAACTACCCTTCTCTGCTCTCTGGTCGAGTCCCCAGGTGTGTGATGATGAGAAAACTTTACAGAGACTCCTTTCTCTCACTGCTAGAGGGAGCTTTTCCAGGTGTCGAAGTGCCAGGCAGATTTCTGAACCTGCAAGAGGCCGTGCACACTAGGCCAACACCGCTCTGGTCGGGAGTGGGCACTGACAGTGTGTCTATTCTGACTTTGCTCGGACCCATCCCCAGTTCATCCCAGGCCTGACTGTCCACAGAGCAAGTCAAGGTGTCCTAGGCAGAGCCCTAGAGATCACAGAAGGTCATGACATCCCAGATGGAGCCAGGCTACCTTATCACCCAGGAAAGGTTGGGGGGCAGGTTTGGGACACCAAGGACTGCTCCAGATGGTTGCCTCTGACAGGGTGTGGAGTTTTGACAGGGTTTTGACATTCTACCCACAGGTGTGGGCTCTGTTCCTCTCCTCTGTATGTTAGAAATGTGTCTTCATCAGCTGCCTTGGGAGCAATTGGATCCCACTTCTTGTACACACAAGACTGCTAGAACACCAACTTGCCACTCACCTTGCCAAGGGGGCAGGAGATCTTGTGCAGTCCCTCGGGACATTGTCCACTCACAAGAAAGGACACAGGGAGTCAGAGTGTTGGCGGGAAGTGGCTTCACGGACATGGAACCAGTAGAAGTGGGTAGTCTCTGGGGAAAATAAGCTCTTCTGTAAGGTACATCTCCAAGGATGGCAAGAACAGGGCCTGGCGTGTTTGGGGAACCATGTTAGTGCAGCCAAAGAAGAACATTCATAGAACCAAGGCTTATGGACTAAGAATGAGAGGAGATAGTGAATTGCCTCATAAATCCCAACTTTACCCCTTCAAATGGCCCATGTTTTTTTGTGAAACGGATCATTTAACAATTCCACAGTGGAAGTTGTCACATGCTACATGAATTTCATTTTAGAATATATTCTAAATAATAATATAATAAT
>NW_012138191.1:5138831-5141588 GCF_000956105.1 Propithecus coquereli | reverse complement strand
GCAGGATCACTTGATCCCAGGAGTTTGAGGTTGCTGTGAGCTAGGCTGACGCCACGGCACTCACTCTAACCAGGGCAACAGAGTGAGACTCTGTCTCAAAAAAAAAAAAAAAAATTTTTTGAAAGATAATCACAAGCCATATTGTGCATTTGAAAGACTGAGGATGTACCTTCACAATAAAACATAAAATAAGAAGTGTCAAAGTGAAATGTCAGAGATACCAGCTGTCAAACTTAGTACTTAAGGAAATCGGACATTTCATACTTAGTAACCTAGTAGCTCACAGGCAGGGTGGGAGTGTCATTCTCTCAGCCACAATCACGACAAGCCTGGATGCACCTTTGTGAGTTTGAGCCTGGGAATACACAATTTCTGTGTTCATTACAAAGTCTGGACAAAGGGAAGGAAGATAGAAAAGGAAATAAAAAGTGATGCACAACCACAGAAGCTGAAGAGGTGATGAAGAGAGAGGATGATGGAATGGAAGGAGAAAAAAATCCCAGGAAAAAGATAACAAGAAAGAGAGAGAAAAATCATGAAGCAAGAAAGCAAAAGAACAGAGAGGAGAAAGAATTAATGAAGAAGAAAGACAAATAAGGTAAAATGGAGAAGGTGAGAGAAAGAAAGAGAAAGGGGAAAAGAGGGAGAGAGTTTTATCCAAGAGCTCATAAAACTTTCATAGGCAATAAATCTCCTCCATGAACAAGATGAAGATGAGTTTAATTAATGGGAATTGAAACATATGGATTCTATTTCCTGTCAAAGCCACATGGGGTTTTTTAAAGAAACAAGCTAGGGGCTTCCGGCAAAATGCAAGTGGGGTTTTTCGAAGCTCATCATTTGGGCGGAAAAAGAAACTTTTTACAGTTAGAGAAGTTTGATGTACTTTTGAGTTCAGTGGATTTTGCATTCTTCTCACAATCACCTCCTCTTTCTGACCCCCACTTCTGATTATGGGAAGGTATGTAGCTTCAGAGAAAATAAAATCTGTCATGTTGGAAATGAAAGAAGATGAGTGTGCAGTCATCGCTTCACCAGAGGGAGGACTCACAAGTCCTCCCATGCACATAGGGATGTTGGTCACCGGTATAGGGTGCAAAAGGTGTGAGGATTTATTCTTGGGGAATCGGGCATCTGCAGTGGGTAGAATAGCCTTGCATGGAAGCTGGGGGACACCTCCTCCTCAGCCTTAGTATGTTGTATTTCTCCCAATCCAATGAGAATATTCTCCCTGAATCTAGAGTCCCTGTGTCCTAGGGAGAGGGTGAATAGATGCTCACGTCCCATCACTCTTTGCATTTCACACTCAGCTATTTCAGGCCACTTAAGTGGCTATGAGCTGGCTGAAATCCTGCTCACAGCTCGCACAGGAGCCTGGCTGATGGAGAATGAGTGACTTCATGGGTCACCTACTGATGACATGGATCAGACCTTACACTGAACTCACAGAAGAGCTCAGAGAAATTGCCTTTACTTGTTACAAGCCAGGAGAAGACGATTTCACCTGCCTGGAACCTTCTCTTGCTGATATTCAACCCTAGTGAAGCCTCGGGAACTCAGACATTTTCTGCAAAATGCCAAACCATTGAAAAAAGCTAAGAGCTTATTAACCATCTGGGGACTTCCAGAAGAAACCAATCAGTGACACAGCATGCAGCCAATGCAAAACTGATGTGTATCCTGCCATGATGGGTGCTGCCATGGTTCTAATCAAGCCTTCTCAATGGATCCCCAAACAGGTTTGTCCACTGCAACCCCAGCTCTCATGTGCTTTGCTCCTAATGGACCTATGACTTTCTTCAAAGAACTGAACCAATGGACTTAAACAGAGCTCTAGAACAAAAGGGTCTGATAGATCTCTACAGAACATTCCATCCAAATAAAGCCGAATTTACATTCTTCTCATCAGCCCATGGAACTTTCTCAAAAATTGATCACATACTAGGCCACAAATCAGACCTCAACAAATTCAGAAAAATAGAAATTATACCGTGTACTTTCTTGGACCATAGTGGCATAAAATTAGAGCTCAATTCCAACAGAAATACTCGCCACCTCACAAAATCATGGAAATTAAACCATCTATTGTTGACTAACAATTGGGTCAAGGAGGAAATACAAAGGGAAATCAAGAACTTCTTTGAACTAAATGATAATGGAGAAACAACTTATCAAAACCTGTGGGATACAGCAAAAGCATACCTGAGAGGAAAACTAATAGCAATAAATGCTCACATCCAAAAAACAGAAAGTTTAGAAATCGACAACCTAATAAACTCAAGGAATTGGAAAAGGAAGAGCAAACCAATTCCAATTTTAGTAGAAGAAAAGAAATAACTAAGATCAAAGCAAAACTAAACGAAATTGAGAACAAGAAAATTATACAGAGGATTGACAAAACCAATAGCTGGTTTTTTGAAAAAATGAACAAAATTGACAGCCCTCTTGCTAGATTGACTAGCATCCAAAGGGAAAGGTCTCTAATAAACTCAATCAAAAATGAAAAAGGAGAGGTCACAACAGACACCATGGAAATACAAAACATTATTTTTGATTACTATAAAAACCTATATGCCCAAAAATTACATAATGAGGAGGAAATGGACCACATTTTTATGTTTCCTGGAAACATACAACCTCCCTAAGTTCACTCAGGAGGTAACAGAATATCTGAATAGACCAATCTCAAGCTCAGAAATTGGAGCAGCAATTAAAAACCTCCCAAAAAGTAAAAGTCCTGGACCAGATGGCTACACT
>NW_012138191.1:5137205-5138781 GCF_000956105.1 Propithecus coquereli | reverse complement strand
AAAACAAAAAGGGAGAATGATAAGAAATAGCAATAGAGAATATGAACTATCTAAAAAGAGTTTTGCTTTTCAAGTCCAGGTGCCTGGTCTTGCAAATTCTAGCTTCTGCTCCAAGAGGTTGGTGCAACTATGTAGGTATCTTGAGCAACCTCCTTCTTTCCCACATTCCAGGCTCAAGTCTTGGCCTTGCAACTCTCACTCCCCAAGGGGCAAGTGTGAAGGCCCCAGTAAGCAGGAGAGTCCAGGGGGACCAACAGTGTCTCAATGCAGTGAATATTCACCCTTGAGGATCTGCCCGTGTCCTTGCAGTCGGCTCAGCTGGCGCAGGCACCGGTTAATGTACAGCGGACACAGAGCTCATTCCCTGTCTCCGGAGCCCTGCCTGTTGCCATAGTAAGATTTATTAAGTAATTAAATATGAAATGCCCATTTAGAATCAAAAGTATAGTTTATTATATCTCAAACAAGAAGTAGTACAATTAATCAAAGTATAGGCCTAAACTATTGGTACAGTTTTGCCATCTTAACGATAGCTGGTTTATGCCAGCAGCAAAGAAGCCTAGAGAGTGAGTGGCAATGAAATTGCAAAAGGTGTTTTCCACAGCTTTTTTAGCACTGGATATTTTTCCTTGCAAGGAGTGGTCCAAAGCCTAGAAGAAGTGGTGGTCAGTTGGTGCAAGGTCTGGTGAATACAATGAATGACAGTTTCCAAGTCCGGCCTCTGTAGTTTGAGCAGTGTTGTTTGTGCAACATGTGGCCCAGCTTTGTCTTGCAAGAGGATTGGCTCATCTCTATTGACCAATCTCGGCTGCTTCGTCTCAAGCATCCTCATCATTTCATCCAGTTGGTTGCAGTAGACATCGCTGTAATCAATTGACCAGGTTTCATGAAGCTATAGTGGATACTACCAGTGCTGGACCACCAAACAGACACCATTAGCTTTTTTTGATGAATATTTGGTTTGGGACTGTGTTTTGGCACTTCATCTTTATCCAACTATTGTGCTGAATGCTTGAGATGATTGTCAAAAAGAATCCATTTTTTATCACACATAACAATATAGTGTAAAAATGGTTCGCCTTTGTCATGACAGCAAAGAAAGGCAAGCTTTGAGATGATTTCTCTTCTGATACTCATGTAATTCATGCAGAACCCATCTATCCAGGTTCTTTACCTTGCCTGTTTTTTTCAAATGGTCCAATATTGTTGGAATAGTAACGTCAAACCTTCCTGCTAATTCACGCCTAGGTTGAGATGGATTCGCTTGTGCTACAGCTTTCAGCTCATCATTGTCCACCTTGGTCTCAGGTCACCCATGTGGCTCATTTCCAACATTAAAATCACCAGAATGGAACTTCTCAAATCATTGATGTACTGTGCATTCATTAGCCACATCCTTCCCAAACGCTTCATTGCTATTTCGAGCTGTCTGTGGTGCATTGGTTCCCCGATGGAACTCATATTCGAACATAATGCAAATTTTTTACTTATCCATGGTTTCACAAAAATTGCTCTAAAAAAAAATTTGAGGCCGGGCACGGTGGCTCACGTCTGTAATCCTAGCACTCTGGGAGGC
>NW_012138191.1:5106440-5133085 GCF_000956105.1 Propithecus coquereli | reverse complement strand
TTTTTTTGAGAATCAGTTACTGTAATTGGTGGCGGCAGCTGCACAGGCAGAAGCAGCCTCTGGTGCCACTTTAAGAGAAAACAAAACTATAGTTAAAATATCTAAATTCAAAGTTCTGATGTTCTCCTTTCTTAAGGCATTGCTCAGGGGTCCCAGAGAAAGGCTGGAGATGCTGGGCACAGGCCTTGGAAACGAGGAGCCCGGCCCAGGCACGCAGGGCGCAGGCCTCACTCCAGGGCAGCGAGCTGCTCAATGGCGCAGCGCACTTTCTTTGCAGTTTCTTCAAATTCTTTCTTCTTGTTGCTGGTTTCCTTTGCGATCTCGTTCTTGGCTCTTTCTCTGTCCAGTTTCAAAAATTTACTGAGGGTTAATTCTTCAAACTGCTTCTTGACAGAAAGGAAAGCACAACCAGATGAATGCTTTTTATGTTCCTCTATGGGGTCATCATCTGGCTCCCAGCCCTCCAGCTCCTTGAAGCAGAAGAAATACTGTGCCAAGTCGGGCTCGTTCTCAGTGGGACAGTGGATGAAGCCAGCCTCGGCCATCCGCTCTGGGGTGCAGGCGCAGCCCTCCAAGAAAGGCCGGTTCTTGAACGTCGAGATGCGGTGGTCCTTGAGAAACAGCTGCCAGGCCGGGGGCAACGTCGGGGTGCCCATGCCGCCGCCGCCACCGCCGAGCGGTCCAGCAATTCAAACCCCCCATCTTCATTCTTTACAGAACTAGAAAAAATAATTCTACATTTTGTATGGAACCAGAAAAGACCTCGTATAGCCAAAGCAATCTTAAGTAAAAAGAACAAACTGGGAGGTATCAGTCTACCAGGCTTCAAGCTGTACTACAAGGCTATAGTAACTAAAACAGCATGGTACTGGTACAAGAACAGAGACATAGACCTCTGGAACAGGACTGAGAATCCAGAGATGAAGCCATCCACATACGGTAATCTAATCTTTGACAAAACAGACAAAAATATACACTGGGGAAAAGAATCTCTTTTCGATAAATGGTGCTGGGAAAACTGGATATCTACATGTAGAAGAATGAAACTGGATCCTCACCTCTCACCTCTCACAACAATCAATTCAGCATGCATATCAGACTTAAACCTAAGGCATGAAACCTTAAGAATTCTAAAAGAAGATGTTGGGAAGACCCTCTCAGACATTGGCCTAGGCAAGGAATTCTTGAAGAAGACCCCCAAAGCAATCACCGCAGCAACAAAAATAAATAAATGAGATCTGATCAAATTAAAAAGCTTTTGCATGGCCAAGGAAACTATCATTACAGTGAATAGATGGCCTACAGAATGGGAGAAAATATTTGCTCTCTACACATCTGATAAAGGGCTGACAACTAGAATCTATCTAGAATTCAAAAAAATCAACAAGAAAAAAATAAAACAACCCCATCAACAAATGGGCAAAGGAAATGAACAGAAACTTTTCTAAAGAAGACAGAATAATAGCTAGAAAACGTATAAAAAAATGCTCAACATCTCTAATCATTAGAGAAATGCAAATCAAAACCACAATGAGATATCACCTAACCCCAGTGAGATTGGCCTCTATAAAAAAATCCCAAAACAACAAATGCTGGTGAGGATGTGGAGAGACAGGAACACTCTTACACTGCTGGTGGGACTGCAAATTAGTGCAACCTCTGTGGAAAAGAATTTGGAGATACCTCAAAGAGCTAAAAATAGAAATACCATTCGATCCAGCAATAGCACTATTAGGCATCTACCCAAAAGAGCACAAAACATTCTATGATAAAGACATCTGCACCCGAATGTTTATGGCAGCACAATTCACTATTGCAAGGATGTGGAAACAACCCAAGTCCCCTCAATTCATGAGTGGATTATTAAAATTTGGTATATGTATACAACGGAATATTACTCAATCATAAGAAACGACAGTGATCTAGCACCTCTTATACTTTCCTGGATTAAACTTAAGCCCATTATCCAAAGTGATGTATCACAAGATCAGAAGAACGGGCTCCACTTGTACTCGCCATCAAATTGGTACTAACTGACGAACACTAGGGTGCTCACATGACAGTAATACTCCCCAGGGATTAGGGGGATGGAGGGGTAAACACGCAACTAAAGGACACAGGGAGCATTGTAGGGGGGAAGGGCATGCCTCTAACCCTCACTTGGGTGAGGCAAAGAAATAAAGTGTAACCATAATGTTTGTACCTTCATAATACCCTGAAATAAAAACAAAACAAATAATAATAATAAAAAAAAAAACAAAGAACTGAACCAACTCCTGGAGTTGCTCTGCCTGGACTTGTTAAGAGCTTGAAGTGCCTGGGAGTTTACATCCCCCTAGAGCCAAAGACTGACGGGCTAGGAGTCTGAAGCCCTTGGCTTCAGGGGGTGACTTGCAGGCCAGGCCAGGCCAAAGCTGGGCTTCCTCTTGAGATCACATCTGCTTGGCTTCTTCCCTTTCCCTGTTCTGCTTACCCCACTCTCTCACTGGCCTCCCCTGGAGGCACTTCCTCTGTAAATCATTTGCTCCTGTACTGCTGTCTCAGAGAGACGTTCTGGAGAACCTGACCCAGGACACCTGCCCCATGCTAGGCACAATGCCAAGGAAGGAAAACTCCTGGCTTCAGTGCAACTGTCCTTTGAGGGATATGATCCCCATACAAAGCAGCTAAAAGAAGTATGACTTAAACAGTAACAAGTTGTAAAAAATGTTGGGGCCCAATTAGACCCCCATCTCTATCATTGAGTGCCTATCGTGGTGCCAACACAGAGTGATGCTCATGTTAAGGAAGAGTGAACAGAGGCAGAGAGGAGATTAACTGAATCACTTCCCAAAGAGGTAGGATTGGTGTACTATTGGCAATAACACTGAACACAGAATGCATTCCTCTCTCTTTTGATCTAGAATTCTGCTCAGAAGCAGGTTCAAGGGCTGAAAGTGAGACACTTCCTCAGGGACCTGCCTCCCCTTTTCACCACTACCTTATTCAGGATGAGAGCTGCCTGCCAGAGTTGCTTGTTATGAGTTGTTTGTGTCCAGACCAGAGTCCCCCTTAGATCGTTAACTTTTTCCCACAGTCTTGTGGTTTAAATTCTCTCTGGGAGATAAGGACATGAATGAGATGTGTTACCCAGGGAAGTGTGAAAAATGCCTCTAGTTTTATTTCTGAAGAAATAGCCCCCATTCGCTTTCAATTCCCTAATCCTGGTTGACTCGCTTGTTCATTCACTCAGCAATCATTTCTGTACACCTATTGTGTGCCAGGCATTTGACTAACCTCCGCTCACTCACTATCTAATAAAGGATCAGCACATGATATTCTAGTTTAGCATGATGGGGGCAATGATAGCGATCTGCATGGGGTTCACAGGGGTACAGAGAAGGGGGACCAACCCTAACTCACCACTTCCTACCACATTCACTCAAGGCCAACTGTTTTCAAGTAAAGCCATGTGTGAATCAGTGGTCAAGGTTATTCTTTGTGTGACCACAACCTTTTTTTGCTGCAAACTTGACTGATTTCCCATTTGAAAAATCATTTACCATAAGAAAAATCTCTTCTCTCATAGCCCGAGTTTCCAGGGATAAAGAGAATGAAATATAATGTAAACCATTTCCTTCCCATAAATGTCAGGAGCTTTTGAGAAGCAGATTTATGCTGGATATGTACACTGTTGGTTAGATTCCAAAAGAAAACCAAAATGTCATGTACTATACACACAGGTAAGAGACATTCATCTTTCACATTAGATCCCAAAATGACACCTGGAAAAACCTCATTCCACTTCCTTTCTGAGCATCACCTCTGTGAATATCTTTGCTGCTGGTTTTATGAGCTTCTTGGCAATTGCATGATCTTTTCCACATCAAGGATGCAATTTTAAATGTTGCTTCTATAGATTTGATCTCTTCTCTACATTTAGAAAGAAATCCCACTAATTTCATCTTAAAAAGCATTATATTACACTCTGATTGGGGATGTGGGACTCATTTAGTTTACTGAGGAGGTTATTATATTACATTTCAAAATCCCATAAATGTTTACATGCTTTCATGCCACTCTTTAGCTATGGTTTTGAGGAAGTCAAATTGACTAAATTCAGTGAATAGATTTAGACCGTGAGGAAGGTTAAGGGTTCAGGGCTGACCCTCAAGTTTCTAATCTGTTGACTGGGTGTGTGGTGGAGCCACCAATTGAGAGAGAGAATCCAGCGCCAGGAGCAATTTGGAGGTGGGGAAGATAAAGAATGCATTTTAGATCTGTTGCGTTTGAGGTGCCCTTGGTGCCTGAGTGAACATGGCCAGTGACTGTGAGTCTGCTATGAGTGTGTGAGGATCAAGACTGGAGGGGTGGGTCTGGACATGATCAGCGTGTGGCGGCAGTTAAACCTGAAGGAGCATAAGGCCGTTGAGGAGTTCCAGAAGGTGGAGATGGACTGACCTTCAAGGGGCAGGCAGAGGAAGAGGAGCCTCCCCAAAACAGGGAAGTCAGGGCCAGAGAGACCACAGGAGAGTGCAGTCATATGAAGGGAAGGGAATAGAATGTTTTAAAGAGGAGGGGGTGTGCTATGGAGAGAATGTGTCCTCCCCTCCAGATTCATATGTTGAAGCCCTAACCCCCAATGTGATGGTATTTGGAGATGAGGCCTTTGGGACATAAGTAGATTTAGATGAGGTCATGAGGGCAGCTTCCTCATGATGGGATTAATGCCCTTATACAAAGAAAGACCAGATTCCTCTTCTCTCTCTCTCTCTTCCTCTCCCACAGCAAGGAGACGGCCATCTGCAAGCCTTATCCGGAACCAAATGGGCTGGCACCCTGATCATGGGACTGATTTCCCAGCCTCCAGATCTGTGAGAAATAAATTTCTATTGGTTAAGCCACCCAGTCTATGGCATTTTTTTAAAAATAGCAGCCCTAGTAGACTGAGACGGAGTGCTCAAGATGCAAAGAAATCCAGCAAGATTAGGACTGAGCACAGTATGGAGGTAATGTGCGACTTCTGTGGGAGGGTAGTTGGGGTAAGTAGGCAGAGGCAGGGTCTGATTTCGTGGTTAAAGCAGCAGCAAGCCTTCTGGGAAGTGTGGATGAACAGGAAAGGAGAGCGAGTACAGAGCAGACAGAGGGCAATCTGAAATAAACATTAGGCTCTCAGCGTGTTTTAGAGTCTGGGCAGAAGTTGCCAGTAGAGAAAGACAAATAGAAGGTGTTAGGGAAAGAGGGTGACTGGTTGGAGGAGGTGGCCTTATACAGGGGAAGGGAGGGTGGATGTGGATGAGACAAAGTATAAGGGTGTGGGGGTAGGAAGTTGGTGGTCATGTCTGATGACCTAGTTTTTCTCCATGAAGTGGAAGGTAGGGTCATCTGCTGAGAGTGAGACACAGGGGAAGTGTTGAGTAGGCACTTCTTGAGGACAAAGAAGGTTAGAATAATTGTTGATGGTGGAGGGGGGTGAACCCTCCCCCAGAAGATAAGTAACAAAATTGCTTAATTCGGGCACCAAATTAAGTTTGGAGAACTTGAATTTGTAATAATCTGGTTTTCTCCAGCAACCCTTGGTTTCAGAAGTGGAGAGAATGGATTGAGTATTGATCCTGCATGGGCATTTTGCAGGACAGGTGAGGCAGAAGGATACATGTACAAGAAAATTAAGGATCTGGTTAGAAAACAATCTAACCAAAGTGTTCTATCTTGGAAACAAAACAAAACGGAAAACAAGCCAGGATGCAGCTGAGATACTAGGTACATGGGCGGGAAATATATATGTGTCAAGGGATGCAGACCTCTCCAAGGTGGAAGAAGAGTCATGGGGGGAACCAGGGGTGGGCGTGTGGATGGTCCATCAGTGCCAGTGGATGGGAAGTGACAGTTTAATGCCAAAGTGCAGCAAGGATTCAGAACTCGGCTCTGGAAATGAAAGGCTGAGACAAAGTAGAAGCGATATAACAAGAACAGAGGAGGCAAACCCAAAGTGTGAGAATGTGATGTCAGATGGGCCACCTCCCTGGACACTGGGATCTCCAAGAATAATATCAGGAAGCCAGGTGGAGAGGAAGACTGGAGTCCAAGTGGTCAGTGAGGTGGGCAGCTTATATTAACCAAAGGAGCAACACAGAGAAGCGGACCCAGATGATGGGAACACCAAAGGAAGAGGTGTTTTTACTGGATGATGGAGGTGTGAAGGGGACCTGTGGGTGTGGGAACAAGAGCAGTGCATGATGAGGAAGGCTGCAGAGGAATTGGGGCCCTCAGGGAGATTTCCTGTAGGTGGTTTAGGACACAAAGGGTTTGCTTGCAATGGAAGGAAAGTTCCAGAGAGATAATAGGATGGAATAGGGATAGGTGGGGTGGGGGACCTATTGAGGGATTCAGGAGGAGAAAAAAGGTAAGGTTTGCAGAGAATGAAGGAGCCCAGTCTGGTTTGGGGAAGAGTTGCCTTTTTATGGACTCTAGGCTGTACAGGGATGAGAGACATGATTGGAAGATCCTCAAATGCCTTGGCTCTGGCACAAACCAGTTTAGTTTTGGATGCCTCCAAGAGCCCTAGGGATGGGTTATGGGCCTCCCCATTTACTCAGAACAGTGATGGGAGCTCCTAGGCTACAGAGAGATGATAGAGGTCCTAGGTGGTTGGTGGTAGGCTGCTGTGTCCTCCCACCTGTCATGGGTTTGAAATGCTCTCCCTCATGGGCCATCTCACATAATGCTCACAACAGTCTGGTGGCTTACATCGTTCAGCAGTGATGACCCCCAGACTGTGACACCTCAGCAGCAGTTAATGCCCAAAGTAAAGAAGAGGGGGGCTAGGGCCAAGAGACAAAGCTGGGCATTCCCACAGTTTTGCTGAGGCTTCACCATGGGCACATGCGTCCCAGACAGCTCAGAATAGCATATGGGACAAATACAGGGATTGGGTCTGACTTGTCTTTAAAACCTATGTCTACCACTTACCAGGAGCAAATTCTTGACACTTTGAGGTTGTTTTCTCATGTGTGTAAAATGGGGCTGTTTTCAGGGATAAATTAATGCATGCATAGTTTCTAGCTAGTGGTCGATGTAAAATTAAAGACATTACGTTTCTAGATATAGCTTGCTATCCAGATATCACTTGTTTATGAAGCCCTGCATGGCCCTGGATTATTTGCAAAAGGTCTCAGTTCACCTCTCTGCCCACCTACAAAGTGACTTGGGAGGAAGTGTCTGCATCTGATTCCCTGTAAACAAACATTTTCTGCCTTTTGTGTTGGCCTCACCTGGGGCATGGGGAGGTCCATGTGGGGTTTAATGAATGCCTGCGCTTTACAGATTTAGCTCACACTATAAACAGGACCTACATTTCAGTGGTGGGATTTATAAACTGTAGGTGGTAGGCTGCAAGAGGATTGGCCTGCCCGTAGGATTTGTCTAAAACCCCAACGAGTGAGTGAGTAAAAATAGCCACCAAGGAACCTGTCTGGCCCAGGAAACATTAATCAGTTCACTGGAGCCTTGTCCAGCGTTGTGCCCTGGGGGCTGGGCAGGAGCTGATATGAGTGGAGCACGTTAGGATCAGGAAGTGACCTGGTGCCAAGGATGGGAGCGGCATTCCCCAACAATCAGCTTTCCCAAGCCTGGGCAGGCAAAGAAGGAGGGGGTCTTCCTACCATGGAGGCTATTGGCCCAATACAATCTCCAAAACCAAAAACTTACCAACAACAAATGTGGCTGAATGTGGAGTTCTAAGTTTTAAAAAATTCTTATGGGAAGAAAATGAAGCTCATTCCTCAAGTCCAGCAGTTAGGACCAGGGCTCCTGGAGCTGGGGTGCCAGACCCCAGGTCTCATTCTTTCCTCAATGTGGAGAGACCACAGGGAGTCCCCAGTCTGCACGTGGAAACAGGAAGTGTCCTAGTCCATTCCTGCTGCTATAATAAAATGCCTTCGATTGCATAATTTATAAAAATGCAAATCTCTTTCTCGCAGTTCTGGAGGCTGAGAAGTCCAAGACCAGGTTCAGTGTCTCAGGCTGGGTCCCTCTGCTTCCAAGATGATTCTTTGTTACTGTGTCCTCCTGGGGGAACAAATGCTGTGTCTTCACGTAGTAGAAGGTGGAAGCTGGAGGCAGCTCTCTCAAGCCTCTTTTATAAGGGCACTAATTCCATTCATGAGGGTAGAGTCCTCATGATCTAATCACTTCTCAGTGGCCCCTACTTCTAATACCATCACTTTGGTGATCAGGTTTCAATATCTGAATTTTGGAGGGACACATACATTCAAATAATAATAAAAGGTTTGGAGAAGAGCAACATGGGGCCATCCCTGCCCCATAAGGTGCCCACAGCAACCCAAACCACCACTTTGGGCTGCTCTTAGAGCCAGGATGGGG
Organism: Propithecus coquereli; assembly: GCF_000956105.1. Classification (NCBI taxonomy): domain Eukaryota; kingdom Metazoa; phylum Chordata; class Mammalia; order Primates; family Indriidae; genus Propithecus; species Propithecus coquereli. The sequence continues at coordinate 5,124,721 of NW_012138191.1, read as the reverse complement.
AAGAGAGAGATGATGGTTCAAACCCTGAGAGCCAGCTGCTGCTTTGTCCACAGCGGCAAGACAAGAGAGGAGAATACTATCAGATCATAGAAGATAGGATCTTAGATAAGGAACCCCAGAAAGATGGGCTGAAGCAGGCCACCTAGCTCTTCCTGGGCAGGACTCACAGGTAGCCACATGCAAGTTGCTATCCCAGATATTTTCTCTTTTACCCAGCCCATCAGGGCTATACCACCTTGAGAAATTTATTTCTTTGGAGCTAGCAATAGGAATGATAATTCCACTGAGGACAACTGCATGCATGAGTTGGCCAATAGTCTCCTTGTAGAGGAAATGGAACCTAAGGTGGCATGGCCTTGAATAGTATAATGGGTTGGGAGCTATTAGTGGACACAAAAATATCCGGAACACAGTGCCTGATTTATCATTGGTGCCCCACGAATGTTGGTTGAATATGCATTGCAATTTATGCAATGAAGGGTTTTCTATCTTTCTTTTTTTCTCATTTTCTATTCTTGGTCCGTTCACATGAAATATTTAACTTGGATCCCTGTTCTAAAATTAACAGCTCAGGTTAGAACAAATTTGAGGAAATGAGTCACAAGCACTCCAGTAGTTCTTGCTTAGAACGGTTGACCACAGAAAGAAATCACCACTCATGAGCACAGTTCAAGGTCACAATGAATTGGTTTTCTTTGTTTCCATCCCATTGATGATGGCCTTTGTTTCTAGTGAAAGGACTATCCTGGTGTTTCCCACCAATACTGGCTTGTAACTCCTCCCCAGTCACTCATGTTTACAACCCCAAATTCCAGGTACATCAAAGGGTTGTCTTTGTCACTTCACACCACATGCTATGATTTGAATGTTTGTCCCCTTCAAAACTCATGTTGAAATATAATTGCCATTGTAACAGTATTAAGAGGTGGGACCTTTGAGAGGTGCCATTATAAAAGGGGGAGCTTGGCCCCCTTTTGCCTCTCTGCCCCTCTGCCTTCTGCCACTTGAAAATGTAGCCATAAGATCCTCACAAGAAGCCTGTGCCTTGATCTTGAACTTCGCGGTTTCCAGAACCACAAGAAAATAAATTTCTGTTCATTATAAATGACCCAGTCTTAGGTATTTTGTTATAGCAGCATGAAATTGATTAAATGGATTGAATGAATTAAACTGCACGTGGTTTAATAACCTATAACTTTTTTTTTCCTGAAATCAAGTGTTTCCAAGAAGTCTTGGACAGGGAGTAGAGGGTTGTGGGGAGGCAAGAATGAGGCAATGGCTGGGAGAGCCATGTCACACTCAATAGATCATCTCTGTTTTCCTTGGTTGTAGGAGTGGGGTCACTGTGAGGGTCTGTCTCAGACTAAATTGGACAGCTGGGATGGGTTATTTTTAGTGGTGAGAGAGGAAGAACTTCCAAAGATAGAATTCACACCCACACTCTGCTGTGCAAGGTCAGACTTGGGGGTGGCTGGCAAAATGGGTTGGGGGTTCTAGGCCAGGACAAGCAGGTCTTCAGGGCTGGTGCAGGTGGGGGCTGGGAGTGGCAGCAGGTCCCTCCATAACGCACGTTGAATGAGCTCCATGGGGTTCTGGTTTCAGTTCTCACTTCTCTTCCAATGGGATTTACAGCAGGAAAAGACCCATTTCCTTTTCTTTTTCATCTTTTTTCTCTGCAACTTTTGACCTCTGCCTTCCTCCAGTGACTTTGATAACTTTTCCCATCTCTCTCACTGCTAATGGCAACCAGTGATCCCACAGTTCAGGGTGGAGTGGATGAGTGGAATTCAAGTTCGGAACTAACTACACATAAACAGAGTAGGCAGCCCTTACTGAGTGTGGCTTTAAAATCAAAAGACTGTGTGCATTCCCCAAACTGCATGGGCTGGCATGCTGCCTGCAATTCCCCCACAAGAACGAAGCATTTCCACAGAAGGCTCATGCGAACGTGCAGATCTGAGTCCTGGAGAGGCAGTGCCTTATCTGGGAGCGGGGTGAACTGAGACCTGGGGCGCATCCTTGGTTAATCAAAAGTTTACTGTGCTGGGCGGTGTGTGTTCTCGGTCTGATGGTGTTCAAGTGTTCTCTGTCCTTCTGCAGCCTGCAGCCTGCAGCCTGCACTCGGGAAAGGCTCTGACAAACTCATTCGTATAGAGGGAAAATGACTCTGAGACCCCCTCCTAGGGGCCTTTGCATCTCAGTACATGTTCAGGGTATAGGAGATGCTCTTATGCAGGGTTTTTAGGACCATCAAGGATGCGGGGGAAGAATTTTTGATGCTATTGTTTGGGGGATCCAGCCAGAGGGACCCTGACTTCTTTGCTTAGGTTTAAAAGCTATCTCTTGGTGTCTAAGACAGGATGGACCCCGGAAGGCAGACCTTAGCAGAATTTGGTTGTGTGTGCGTGTGTGTGCGCGTGTGCACACATGCGTCTAATAGATAGGCTTTATTTTTTCAGGGCAGTTTTAGGTTCACAGTGAAATTGAGTGGAAAGTACAGAGATTTTCTATATACTCCCTTCCCCAACATACTCACAGCCTGCCCCCTATCAAAATCCCACACCAGAATGGTATATTTGTTACAATTGATGAACCTACATTGACACATCATCACCCAAAATCCTTTGTTTACATTAGGGTTCACTCTTGGTGTCGTACATTCTATAGGCTTGGAAAACGAACGTGTAATGACACATATCTACCATTATAATATCATACAGGGTAGTTTCACTGCCCTAAAATCCCTCACTGCTTCACCTATTCATTCCTCCTCTCCCAATTATCCTTGGAAGCTGCTGATTCTTCTACTATGTCCGTAGTTTTACCTTTTCCAGAATGCCATATAGTTAGAATCATACATTATATAGCTTTTTCACATTGGTCTCTTTCACTTAGTAATATGCATTTAAGGTTCCTGCATGTCTTTTCATGGCTTGATAGCTCCGTTTCTTTTTAGCGAATAGTCTAAATGCACCAATTAAAGGACAGGGATAGTCAGAGTGAATAAAAAAGCAGGGCCCAACAGTATGATGTATACAAGCCCACTCTAAGTATAAAGACACATAGATTAAAAGTAAAGGGATGGAAAGGTATATACCATGCCAAAACTAATCAAAAGAAAGTGGGACTAACCACAATGATTTTAGTGCAGGGAGAGTTATCAGGGAAAGAGACAGGCATTACATAATGATAGTGGAGTCAATTTCTCAAGAAGACATAACAATCAATAATGTATATGAGCCTAACAACAGAGCATCAAAATACATGAGGCATTGATGTTAAAGTAATTACTGATATAGTTGGATCAATAGTTACCATATTGCTCTTGTTCTTTGTTTCTATTTTTGTCTTCTACTCTTTTTATTCCCTTTGTGTTTTTAATTGAACATTTTATATGATTCTATTTTCTCTCCTTTTTGAAGTTATCAATTATACTTTTTAAAAAACTTCTTTTACTTGTGGCTCTAGAGTGTTCAATACACATTTATAACTAATCCAAGTTCATTTTCAAATAACATTATACCACTTCATGGTAGTGTAAGTACTTTATAACACAAAATAATGCTGATTTCTCCCTCCTATTCTTTGTATCATTGCTGTCATTCACTTCACTTATACATAAGCATATACATATATATTAATATTTATGCATACATAATTGAATACATTATTGCAGTTATTATTTTGAACTGTTATCTGTTAGATCAATTAAGAAAAATATAAGTTTTGCCTCACCTTTATTTCTTCTCCGGTTATTTTTCTTTCTTTATGTAGATCCATTTCTGAGCTGTATCATTTTCCCTCTCTCTAAAGAACTTCTTTTAACATTTCTTATAAGGCAGGTACTGCAAAAATATTTCCTCAACTTTTGTTTGTCTGAGAAAGCCTTTATGTCTTCTTCACTTTTAAAGGATAATTTTGCAGGGTACAGAATTCTAGGTTGATGGATTTTTTTTCTCTCAACATTTTAAATATTTCATTCTACTATCTTTTTGCTTGCATGGTTTCTGAGGAGAAGTCAGATGTGATTCTTCTCTTTGCTCCTCTATTGGTAAGGCAATTTTTTCCCCTCTGGCTTTTTTTTTTAAGATTATTTCTTTATCTTTAATTTTCTGCAATCAGAATATGAAATGCTTACGTGTAGTTTTGGAACATTTTCCTAGTTGGTGTTCTCTGAGTTTCCTGGATCTGTAGTTTAGTATCTGACATTAATTTGGGGGAAATTCTCAGGTATTATTGTTTCAGATATTTTTTCTAATCCTCTCTCTCTTTCTTCTCCTTTTGGTATTTCCATTACATGCATGTGACACCTTTTATAGTTTTCTGACAGTTATCAGATATTTTACTGTCATTTTTCTAACTTTGCTTTTCCATTTTGGAAGTTTCTGTTGACGTATCCTTAAGCTAAGATTTTCATTCCTCAGCCATATTCAGTCTACTAATGAACCTATCAAAGTCATGCTTAATTTCTGTTACTTTTTTTTATCTCAAGCATTTCTTTCTGATTCTTTCTAGGAATATCCATTTCTCTGCTTACATTGCCCATTTATTCTGGCATGTTGTCTACTTTATCCAGGGATGTAGGTCCTGGTTCTCCAAAAAGAGTGGGGGATGTTTTAGAGAGATATGAAACATTTTTGCTGTGTTTTCAAGCCATTTCTTCTGTTACATATTCCCCCCTGTCAATATTATCCTTCCATGTCTATGGGAGGAGGGGTGATGACTCTGTTACACATATATACATGAACAGTGTGGCTGCTGCTCTAAATATCAGGAGTGGGGTCTTCTCAGTGTATTGGTAACAGCTAAAAGAGTCTAGACTTTACCAAAAATCTCTTGTGTTTTTGCTTTACCTAGACTGGAGACCAGGGATGGTTCCTTTAACTGAAAGGATGAAGCAATTAGGCCAATGCCCAGTCAGACTGTAAGTTTCCTGGGGGCAAGAATCTTGATGCTGTGCATGATGCCCAGAGTATGGTGTGAGGCAGGGATACAGTATGCAAATGTGTGATGACTGTTTAAAATAATAAACAGTAGATCTCAGGTGGCCACAGGGCCTGATCTAAGTGTACCTCTTTATCTGCATCTGCAAATTTTGATATATGATTTTTTTTGTTTTTTACTATAGTTTATTTTGTCTTTGAATCTCTATTATAATTTTTTCTTTGATATATAAATTATTTCAAAGTCTGCTTTTAAAAATATGCAAACACAAGGAAATAAAAAGGGGAGACACACTCTTAGTCCCAAGGTGTCAACCCTATTCCCTTTCTCAGACCCACAGACACACAGCATGATGTTCGATACGTGTTGTTGGATGAATAAACTCATGAAAGGATAACACAGCCCTGCTTGTGAAAATTATTAAGGGGATGGGAAATAGATGTTTATCAAGTGCCTGACTAGTGCCAGCTCTGGACCAGGCATATAACACATAACTTCATTTAATACTTACATTATTCCCACTGGGTGAACATTAAAGCACAATAGTTAAGAACATGTTCTTCAAAGTCAGATGGAATCCCAGTTTTACTGTTTCTAACCTAGATAACTGGGAAGGTTAGCCAACAATGCAGTTAGAGGTAACACAGTTCACAAAAGTGCCCTCGCTTCTGATACCAACTACAAGTTCAGAGGGTTACCAAAATAGCCTTTGGTTTCTATAATTTGTTAGAAGGACTCACATAACTCACTGAAAGCTGTTCTACTCACAGTTTATTATAGCTAAAGGATTCAGATTAAAATTAGACAAGAGAAGAAACACATAGGGCAGAGTCTAGGTAAGTACCGAAAGTATAGTTTCCGATTGTCCTCTTCCCATGGAGTCAGGAACATTATTTTCCCAGCATCTATGCATAACAATATGCACAGAGTATTACCAACCAGGGAAGCTCACCTGAGCCTCCGTGTCCAGAGTCTTTATTGGAGCTTCATTACTTAGGCGTGATTGGTTGCCCACATGATTGCTATCAGTTTCCTGCCTCTCAGAAGGTCAATCCGATACCTTGTGAACGAAAGCCTCACCCTAAACCACATCGTTTGCTCTCTGGATGACCTAATCCCCCCTCCCCACCCCAGGCAAACAAAGATACTTCTGTCAGGCATGACATTCCAGGGGCTTGAAGATTACCTCCAGGAGCCTAGGGTAAATGTCACACATCTCTTTGGGCAAGGTTAAATTCTTTACTACAAAATAATAGTCTCATGATATCTTAAAGCTATACTTTTTTCTCTCCTGTAAAAGAGAAGAAACATTCCCACAGTTCAGGAACATCACAGTAGCTAAAGGATACGTGTGAAAAAAACTTGGCAGCTGTTACTGTTATTTCCCTTTACAAATAAGGGAATGAGGCTCAGCTATTAATTGGCAGAGTTACGGTCAAACTTAATCATCATATTTTAATCCTCAATCTCTGTTTCTATCCTTCCTCTCTCTCAGTTTCACTATGTCCTTTGATCTAGGTGGTTTCTGGCAGCATCATGCCCTATGCATATTGTTCTGACAAAGGGAACAGGCTTCACTGTTTTGGACTCGGTGTGTGTGCCTCCCCTTTAATCATGCTGTGTTTGCATATTTAAAAATATTCTTCTAAATGAATTACCTAAACAATTCACAGAAAAAAAAAGAAATCATAATGATAATTGAAGAGATTCTTTTAAAGACTGAGCTATAACAAAAAAAATCAAATATCAACACTTGTAGATGCAGCAGAGGCAGGGCACGAAATGAAAAGATAATAAATATTTTAAGTGCTTATATTAGGAAAGAAGAAAGGCTAGAACTTAATGAACTTTGCATACAGCTTAAGAAGCTATAAAGAAAAAGAAAAATGAATACAAAGAGGTAGAAGAAATGAAACAGTAAAGGTAAAAGCAGAAATTCAAAATCTAGGAAATATTTTACAATTGAGAGCATTAACAAAACTAAAAGTTGATTCTTTGGAAACGTTATACAGTCAAATCTTTGGCAAGATTAATCAATAGAAAAAGCAGAAAACAAAATTAAATAATGGCAGAAAGAAAAGAGGGAAAATTACAGATGTAGAAAAAATTAAAAACATGGGAAAAAGTTACTAAGAGTAACTTTAATAAATTAGAAAATAAATATAAAATTGATAAATTCATTTTAAAATACAACTTAATAAAATGGACTTGAGATGAAGTAGATAACATAAGAATTCTATAACTATGCCTTAAAGAAATTGAGTTAGTAGTTTAAAAATTTCCTTCAAGTATGTATTAGATTCTGACAGCTTTAAAGTCAAGCGCACATATGAAAATAACATTCATCGGAAATCAAGCAGGTGGGCGGGGAAAGGAGGGATGGGTAAATTCACACCTAACGGGTACAATGCACACTATCTGGGTGAAGGGCACATCTATGACTTTGACTCAAATGGTACAAGAGCAATTTACGTAACCAAAACATTTGTATCCCCGTAATATTCTGAAATAAAAAAAAATTCTATCCAGCATTCAAGAAATACATAATTTCAAACATATGCAAATTATTTTAGACAAGAGAAAAATAAGGAATACTTTCCAATTAATCTTATGATGCTAGTATAACTTGGATACCAAAACCATTCAAAGACAATTAAAGAAAGAAAAATTATTGGCTAATTTCACGCATGAACTTATTTGCAATGTTTTAAGAAATTATCAAGTCGAACTCAGGGAAATATCATCATGATGAAGTTTGTTTTATCTCAGGAATACAAGAAGGTTTAACATTAAAAAATCCAGTAACAGATTAAAGGGTAAAGACCATGAAATGATCTTAATATATGCAAGAAAGGCAATTGATAAAATTACATATCATGGTTAGGCATGGCGGCTTATGCTTGTAATCCTAGCACTCTGAGAGGCTGAAGCCAGAGGATTGCTTGAGGCCAGGAGTTCAAGACCAGCCTGGGCAACAGCAAGAACCCCCCTGGCCCGCCATTTCTACAAAAAATAGGAAAATTGGTCAGGCATTGTGGTGCTTGCCTGTAGTCCCAGCTGTGAGACTTGGGAGACTGAGGCAGGAGGATTACTTGAGCCCAGGAGTTTGGGGTTGCAGTGAGCTATGATGACGCCACTGCACTGTAGCCTAGGTGAGAGAGCACGACTCTGTTTCAAAAAAAAAAAAAAATTACGTGTCTGTTCATGATTAAAAGTTCTTAGCAAACCAGGAATAGAAAAAACTTCCTTAACCTGATAAAAAGTATCTACAAAATGGCAAAACCAGGATGTCATCTCTCTCCCTTTCTATGTATTACTGTTCTGGAAGTCTCAGCTAATGAAGTCCCTCATGAAAAAGAAATAAATGGTATAACACTGGAATGGAAGACATAAAACATTATAGCTAACATTGTATAAGTTGCAAAATTAAAAGGATATTCAGATAACAGATTATTAGAAATAATAAGAGCATTTAGAAAGATTCTAGATATAAAGCCAAAATACCAAAGATGCCATTGTTATCAAAGCAACAATAACAAAAAAATCATGTGTCTAGGAATAGATAACATATCATGTCTAAATGCTTCATGAAGACAAGTACAAAATGCCATTAAGGAGGAAACAAAGGGAAAGTACATCATGTTTATGAATAGAAAGGCTTAAAGTCATGAACACAAAAGTTCTCCGTAAATTCATCTACCGATTAAATGTAGTTCTAACTAATAGAATTTGATAAATGATTCTTAAATTTATATGCACAAACAAAGGGCCAAATAGCCTAGATACTCCTGAGGAAAAACAAGGTGGGGAGAATTGCTGTGCTAAGTATCAAGATTTATTTCGGTTCTATGGTAATAAAGGCTGCATGGTACTGGCTTGAGGACAGACAAGTCAAGCAAAAGATCAGAACAGAGAACTGAGAAGCAAACCCGCAGTAACATGGAATCCCATTCGTGCCACAGTGAGCACTGCAGAGCATGGGGGAGACTTTGAATTACTAAATACTCCATTGCTCTTCCATGTGGAAAATATGAAATTGGATTTCTACCGCCACACCAGACACAAAAATCAGTTCCAAGTAGAATAAAATCTTAAATGTGAGCATAAATACAAGATAAACTACAAATGTGGGGTAGATATTGAAGATAATGGCCCGCAGATGGCAGCGTCAATGAATAAACATTGTTCAAAGTTAATATATCAAGAATAAAAAAGCGTATTATTTGGATTTAGAGGTTAGCACCAAAGAAACTATAAATAATTATTAAAAGTTTTTCCTTCTAAAGTATGTGACTAAGGATCTGGTAAGAGAACTAAGTTCTTCTACATATTTTTTTAAATATATGCATATTCCAGCTGCACCAAGAAAAAAAAATATGTACATACTTTACTTAAAAATCAAAGAAAATATAATAAAAACATTCCATTTTTAAAAGTCGTGAAATGTTAAATACTCCAGAGCAAACGTGCCCCAAGTAGGCAGCACCTACATACAAATATATCCGTAAAACTTTACCAAGGAATATAAAAGAAAAATTTAACTTTGGTTAGTTCTTTAAGGAAGTAGAAAGCAGACCTAAACATTTCTATCATATACATTGAGAGATTTTTAAAAAATTCCAAATATCTGAAATTCTGCCACCTGTATTTTTTTTTCCATTTGCATGATGAAAACATTAAATATGAAATTGCAGTCCCCAGATTTATTTAATTATTCTTCTAAGAATACTTGCACTGCATTATTTTAAATAGTTAACAACAAAAACATCAATGAATTTCCATGCAAAACAATAATAGAGTATGCTTCAGATATCCAGAAATGTATTTATTCAAAATAGCCTATTCCCCAGCCATGTCCGACCAACCAGTATTGTCACCTCTGGCTACATGGGGTGCTTTCTTCCCCCACTTTTTCTAAATTGCTGCATGGCTTTACAGAGTCATTCTTTCGAACTGAAATTTTTCATGCTTAGTCCTCTACCAAAGGTGATTTCATTTGGGAAAGATTGAAAAAATGTATAGTCCAAAGTGTTCAGTCATTTCTGCAGTTATATAAGGATGAAGAAAAATACTCTCTATTTAAAAGGCTTTTCTTCTTACCCAACAGTAACTCTAAGTGGCTTGTTTGGGAGGTTTAATCGTTGTATCCCACTAGTCCCCAAACAGCAGTTTTACCTTTAGAAATAGCCTGTTGTTGATCTCAATGCTTTCCTTCCTTTTCACAGTTTTTATAAAAGAGAGAGTGTGGTGTAGTGGGCAATGTTAGAAGCTGGAGTTATACGCTGGGTCTGAGTTGGAGGCTCAAATGTACTGACTGCCTGACCCTGTATTTACCATGCAAATTGTACTGCGTCTGATCTGCAGAAGGAAAATGGCGCTAACCCCTGCCAGCCATGGTGGGCAGCATGGGAGATTCATATAAGAAGGCTCGCTGGAGCTGGCCAAGCTCTGTGACGTGCAAGCTAGTCACACTATGAGGCAAACCACCTGAAAGGTGTTTTGGCATCTGTGTCATGGCTGGCTTGTGCACAAAAGCCTGTGCTAGCAGCATTTGCCTCACATTATAAACAACAACAAAGACGAACCAGTAAAATGAATTCCTCAGGAAGAGAGTACAGTGAATATTACAATGAGAGGTTGCTCTTAATGGGTGTTTCTCCAACTTTTTTTCACTAAAGCTCACTTAGACAGAGTGACAGTCCCAGGGCTGTTGTGTATAGTCGCACAGGTTGTGCACTATACAATTCCAAGGGGTGCCTTTCACAGATCCCTTGTCTGGTCTACCTCTCCCAAGCCCACTTGGGAGAGAACCTGATTGAGAATTGGAAAGAAAAGGAAACAAAGTTGCAATTTGAGCTTATATAAAATTCATTATAAAAGGATGCTCTAGGTACTTAAAAATAGCCCAGTAATATTATTACACATTCCTTGAGATTTTGTTGCAAGTTATTCCAATAATGCCAGTTCAGGGGAAGTAGATCTAATAAAGTGATACTGAGCAAGTAAATTCAGGGGAAATTATATAGACATCTGCTTTGGCAGTAAGAACATGGATATTGTAGGACTATAAATGCATATATCTTAAGGTCCGATAGTTGAAAAGAGTAGGCCAAAGCTGCTTTTGATGAAAATATGCAACACTACCCACTGGAGGGCTAACCAAGCAACCCACAAAAACAGATTGATAATTAAATAAAACCAAGCAAAATGTATTAATAAAACTAAAAGGCAAGAAGTGCCTTAATTTGAAACTACAACCAACTTAAGACAATAATAATAACCAAACATTTATGTAATATCTATGGGGTGCTGGGCATTATATTTTGCGTATATTAACTCATTTAGGCCTGATAAAACTCTGTGAGACGGGGAGTATTTCTCTGTTTTACAGGCGAAGACACTGAGACACAGAGAGGTTAAACAATAGCATTGCTGACTTTAATCAGTGGCCACCCTGCATCGTGCCCTCTGTCCTAGAACTTTGCAGTCTCCACACATTCTGAATACTGGGCTGGTCTAGTGACTTGCTTTGGCCACGAGAATACAGCAGAACAAGCCTGGGCTAGCCTACCAGAAGACGAAGGAGGTGAAGGAGAGCTGAATTGTCCCAGCCAAGCCCACTCTGAGCAGAGCCAGTCAGCTCTTAATCACTGCCAACTCCAGTGACATGCAGAGAACAGAGTGCCTGTGATGCATGTGTGGGAGGAACTCTGCAGTCACCAATGTGCAAGCCATATTTCGGAGAACAACACCAAATTTGAATCCTCAGAACACTCTAGTAACACACCAGAATCCTAGTTGGCCAATTACTGGTAATTAGCCCTTATTCATATATAAAAATATTTGGGATTGTGCATCAGTTGCTTATAAGGACTGAAAAAGTGACTTGTCTTTCATAGTGTTGAAGCCCAAAAGCCAAAGACCACTAGGAATGCAGATGTGGTCAAAGTTAGGTTTATTTAGCTTGTTGCAGCAAGGGAGAGCACACAACGGGGCCCATGGGACATCTCGTTGGGACGCCTTTATTATAGGTCTTGGGCTTGTGCTGAGTGATTCTTAGGAAGGTTGGAGGAAGTTGGGGCTTAGGTTTGGATTGGATGTGTCAGGAGGTAGAGACCAACTCTGGACCCAGTTCCGTCACAAGGTGTGGGCAATTTGGTGATTGGGTGTCTTGGTAATTTTTATGTAGTAGGTGGAAGGATTAAAGTAATGCTAGAGAATTGTCATTGGTAAAGATGCCGTAGCTACTCTTATAAGCAAGAAATGAAAAAGAAAATGTTTGTTTTTGTGGTCAAGGTATGGCCTTGTCTCTGCCGTGTTTTAGGCATAGTCTCAGAATGGTCTTGTCTGATTATTGTTTACAATCTGTGGAAGTTGTTTACGTTCAGTTGGGGACACTTTACTTCAGCCTAGCTGTTAGCTGTTGGTTGCCAGCTGTTTGAGCCATTTTTACATTCTTGGGAATCACTCAGAGAGGCATTGGGAGGTCTCTGGTAAAGCAGGAAGTGCCCTGAGAGCAGTGCATTCTGGGGCATGTGAGTTGTACTTAGGTATTGCCTCAGAGGTCCAGAGAACCAGGTAGGAGGATGAGCAACTGTGGGAGAGGAAGGCACGTGGGAAGAGTATAGTGGGATTGGGAAATTTGACCTGGAGCCTATACATCTTACCCCCAGCTGTGGTTGTGAGAGGTGGCCTTAACTACCAAAGCTGTAAGTGGCTGGAAACATGCAGACCACCTGTGGATATAGATGCAGTCAAGCCAGCCAGGGAAGGGGGAAAATGAGACCTATGGGAAAAGTCAAGCAGAACTATGTTAGGGAGCGGTATGTCCAAAAGATGCAGAGGAAAGCCTGGCTCTGAAAACGGCCATTGGTAGTATAGAGAAGAAAATTTCCGGAAACATTGTAGCATTCTCAGCAGCATGCATAAAGACAGGGCTTCACGTATCAGGGGACAAAAGTCATAAGAAGATTATGGGCAATTATTCAAAGACACCTGATGACAAAAGTGGAAATGTACAAGATTGGGAAGAATTGAAAGAAAAGGAATAATTCTATCAAGCTGAACTTAAAATCACATTTGAAGATAGTAAAGAACTGACTTGATGATGTAGGAACATGAATAAGTGACTTGCTATGCAAACCTGGGGATGCTGGACAAAGAGAACGAGGGGAAAATGATGATAGAGAATATCGCAGAAATAGAGGGTGGAGAAGTGAAAACCCAAGCGCTGGAAATCCTCAAGGAAAGATCAAACCAAATGGAGCTAAAATCAATGCCTCATATTTTCTGTTACACTTTCCCCCCCACTTTGGTCTTCTTAAAATTAAGATGCATCTTATATCTTAAAATTTGCCTGTCATTTCTCCCCCAAAAAGTAGTCAGTGGTGTACTTTTTCAATTAATTTCATATTAGGATCAAGGAAATATGTTAATGGAAAAAAATTTCCTTAGTTAAAGAAAGATCCAAGTGATGCAGATTGAAGGGCTTACTTGAGGTCCAAGGCATATTAATGGAAAATACCCAAAACTAAGGAGTTCTTGGCAAAAACTTTTGGAGAAAAAAAAATTCTACAAGTCTCCAGGCCTAAATATCAGATTACACAAAAAAGAATAAATGCCGGCCGCCTTTGACTGTTCTCCAATACCAAGGGTTGAAAGTTCACAGAGGTTAAAAGTTGTGGCCCAGGAATTTTTCACTCAGCCAAGTTGTTCATGATTAATAACTATAAAAAGGAACATGCTGGGACATGCAAGGTGTATTCTTCAGGGTTCTCCAAAGAAACAGAACCAATATGGCCGGGCGCGGTGGCTCATGTAGCACTCTGGGAGGCCGAAGTGGGAGGATCTCTTGAGGTCAGAAGTTCAAGACCAGACTCAGCAACAGTGAGATCTCATCTCTATCAAAAATAAAAACAAAAATAAAGAAATAATAAAAAAGAAGAGATATAGACATACAAATATAGAGAGAAAGAGAGGGAGGGAGAGAGATTTATTTTAAGGAATTAGCTCATGAAATTGTAGGGGCTGGCAAGTCTGAAATCTGACAGCAAGTTGGAAACTCAGACGGGATTTCTGTCACCAACTTAAGGGAGAAAAAATCCTTTTTGGGGAAGCCTCAGGTTTTGATCTTAGGGCCTTCAACTGATCAGGTGAGGCCCACCCACATTACCAGGGCAATCTGCTTTTCTTAAAATCAACTCATTATAATATTAATCACATCTACAAAATACAGCAACATCTAGGCTAGTGTATGATGAAACAATGAGGCCAGGCCAAGCTGACGTATAAAATTATCCATCCCTTAAAGATTCGCAAAACATGCCAGCCTTTCTAAAAACAAATTTCTTGGAGATATTTTCTAAATACAAAGTATAAAATTGGAAAAACCATGGTTGAAAAAAAAAGACTATTGGTGACACAGAAACTAATTAAAGCAAAAACCTGGAAACCGTACATCTGTTTTTAAAATTAAATGAAAAAGCCAAAAATATTCTTGAATTACAATTGCTTTAATGTTAAAAATAGTGTAGTAACTATAATTTAGATCTAAAATGCCAGATTATATTAACAAAGAAAATAGAGGAAAAAGAAAATAAAAGTTTTATCTAAGGTTGTGGAAATAAAAAGGTACTGATTTATGTGCTTGACTCTGAGAGTTGCTGGGAAAACATAATTTAAATAATGACTTCAAAACACTAAATTGACAATGAGTAGAATTTTAAAAATTATATATTATCTTCCAAAACACTGAAGAAAGTATAATCTCACTCTAGTAGATTTTAGACACCCAGCAAGTTCGCTATCATTTGAACCCTTTGTCTTGGCATAGGTAATTCACACCTGGTACCTAGCACTTGGTTCTTAGCCCTGGGCTGCAAGCTAGAGTCACCTAGAGAGCTTGTAAACATCCTCACCAACAGTTTGTAAAACTCCTCAGATGGTTCCAAATTTGTCCAGTCAAGTTTGAGAACGCCTGGCAGAGGCCTTTGCCCTTCCTTATGTTTCTTTGGGAAGGGCACTCAGTTTCAACATGAAATTTACACAGTTGCCTGCCCCTCCACCTTTCCTCTGAGTCACCTTTTCAGTTATCCTTGGTTGTCTTGGTTACAATCTAGCTCACAACTCACAGTATGGTCCAAGGACCGGTAGCCTCAACATATCTTGGGAGCTTTTTGGAAATGCACCTGTTCCATGGCCCTGTCTTCCTACGTGGCCTTCTTGCCTCCTAATCTTCCCTCTCCAGACTTCTAAGAGGATACTCTTTGCAAATCTAATCATGCCCTAACCCCCTCAATAAACAATCAGAAATTCCACGTGTCCTCTATAGCAGCAGTACTCAACCTTTTTGGCACCAGAGGCCATTTTCGTGGAAGATAATTTTTCCACAGACTGGGGAGTGGGGGATATGGTTTTGGGAAGATTCAAGCACATTACATTCATTATGCACTTTATTTCTATTATTATTACTTTGTAATATATAATGAAATAATTATACAACTCACCATAGGTTGGGGATCCCTGTTCTGTAGTAAAATCTAAGGTCCTGAAAATCTAATTCGGGATTCTCTAAGGATTTTGCTCCTTTACCTTGTCCCAAACTTTCTTCTCGGGCTTATTTCCCACCCTCCTAACTCCAGCTACAACAGCCCGCTAGCCATTCACCAAACCGGGTAGGCCTTTTTATACTTCAGTTCTTAGACTAATGTTGTTTACTTCAGCTGTGAATGCCACTTCCCCCATTTTCCCACTGATTCTTTGTCTTGTCCTGGAGGTTCAACTTAGATGCTACCTCTGCTGGGAAGCCTTCCCTGATCTCCCAGTCAAAAGGGATTTCACTTTGTTCTTTCATGTAGCCCTGGTTTGATTCAAGTTTATGTTGTTAACCTGTCTGCTTTTTGTCCTAGGTTGTTAATTCTTTGTGGGGAGGAACAATGCTCCCTGATCTGCTAGTGAGTGCTTGTAGAAAAAAATGCCATGGGTCACACTCCCAGTGCCTGTAGGTGAATTCTTTTAGTAGTGTCAACTCACCCCACATTCCATGGGCACTTCAGAGAGCAGGCCCAGCCCGCACTTTATTTCAGCATAAGTGAGTATTTATTGCAAAGGGTCTCTAACCTTGGCCTGTTAAGCAACTCCTTGATATTTTATGGAATTTCCATGCTCTCCCGGCATCATCTTTCACTTCACACTGGTGGAATGCTTGCCCCCTCCTGACACTTTCTTCATTTCACCCACATTGACACTTTCTTTGTGTGAGCTTGGTTTGTCCAAGTTGAACTCCAAGAATGAATCAACTTTATTAGGATAATGACTCACCATCTTTTGAATGTGGGCACAATATCTGAAGATCAAATTAAATGTCTAAACGATTTCCCAGGAGCATTTATTTGCTTGCGGAGCGAGTGGGGAATTTCAGTGTCTACTGAGGGAAACATCCATGCCTTTCAGCAGTTTCTGAAGAGAATAGGGCTATCTGCCTGCCTGCAGGTGCACTCAAAAGACAATTAAGGAATTTAACAGCAGAGTAAGGCTTCTGCTGCTCCTGAGTCATCTCAGTCATATAGTCACAGGTTCCAGCAAGAACCTCTGCAGCCCAGGACTCTGACGGGCCACAACACAGCCTGAGCAGTCCAGCTGTGACTGCCAGGTGCCTAGTGCTTGGACTAAACACATCAAAAGGTGACACACAGAGGTGACCCTGAAGGTGACAAAGCCCTAGATGAAAACAATCTATGAGGACAATGTATTTTTCCAAATGTTTTTGCTTTTCTACATAACTGGATCCAAAAGTTCTATTCCCATCATTTTCTCTCCCTCATGTAAACGTGACCTTTACCATTGTGATATAGTGATGTTATTTTATTTGTACAGAGCCCCCAGGCCAAGTTCCCAAGAACTAGAAGCCAGATACTATGCTTGTTCTCTTGATCAAGTCTCTTCTCTGTGCTCCACTAAACCAAGGGAATAAACCAAGAGAGAAGAGATGAGATCCCAGAAACAGAATCAAACCTAGGAGAAAGGCAAAGGAATTTGGAAGATGACAATAAAGAGAAGTCTCAGGGTTACAGCTATGCACCAGGCCTAATGTGCTACCAACTCAGAAGGAAGGAGAACAGAGGTTCCCAGAGGCCGTATCTCCAAGGAGAAAGTAGGAACTATAGATTACCTGATGTGATTGACCTTGTGGAAAATCACACTGAGAGGCTATTGGAAGCTGTGGTAAAAAGAAGTCTAAGCAAATCACTGGGGGTGGGCACACTTGTAGCTCTGACTCGGGCAATGCAAAGGCAATATACATAACCAAAGTGTACCCCCGTGATATTCTGAAATTGAAAAATAAATTTAAAAAATAAAAATTAAATTAAATTAAAAATTAAAAAAGAGAAGTCTAAGCAAATCAAAAGCAAGGCAATTATTAACTTTAGGAAAAACAAAAAGTAAGAAAAGAAACATCACTGTTGTATGCTACAATACTCAGCTATGAATAATATTTATATAACACTGTGAACACAGAATAATATTTAACCCAAATAGTAATATTATATTAAAAGAATAAAAGGTGGGTAGCAGAGGGAATAGCACTGAAGTTATTGCAGTGTGGTCTTAATTTGAATTTCTTGTGTTATGAGTAAAGCTGAGCATCTTTTCATATTTTAATGGACCAATTTTTGTTTCTTAATCTGTAAGTTGTCTTCATTTCTTTTGATCAGTTTTTTTATTGGTTTATCATACTGTTCTTTCTTAATTTTCAGTAGCTCTTTCCATATTAGGAAGATTAGGCATTTGTCTTTGAGTTGCAATTTGGGGATAATATTTCATTTGCCTTTTGACTTTTTATGTGGTGTTTGGTCACGTGACAGTTTTGTATTATTAATATAACATAATTCATCAAAGTTTTTACGATTTTAAATTTTTGCCTTATTTTTAGAAAATCTTTCCTACTTTCAGTTTATAAAACTCACCACTTTTTGCTTAATTCTTTCACGATCTTATTTTTTTTACATTTATATTATGTTGGTGTGTATGGTGCAAGATGGAGACCCAGCTTTATGCTTCCCCAAATGGTTTCTCAACTGTTCCAACACACTTTGGGGGGAAAAACCCATCTTTATATATTTGAGATGCCACCTTTAGCATACACTAAATTCTCATGTGTATTTGGATTAATTTCAGGGATTATTCTTCCATTCTGTTAACCCATCTCTCTGTCCATGAATGGTAGCACATCGTTTTAGTTATTGAAGCTTGACTGTACTTTTAATCGCTGGTAGAGATAGACCTTTTCAGAATTTTCTTGGCTCCTTTTGCTTGTTTATTTTTTCAAGTAAACTTTA
>NW_012138191.1:5103618-5104890 GCF_000956105.1 Propithecus coquereli | reverse complement strand
AAATATAACAACAGCAATTACAATCATGCGGCTCATTAAAAGACTAGCAGCATGACCGAGAAGGATTCATTCCAGAAATGCCAGGACGGTTTAGTATTAGGAAAGGTATAAACATAATTCAATGTATTAATATATTGTAGGAGGAGAACATTTTTAACATATTGATGTTGAAAAGGCATTTGATCCCTCCCTTCTTAAAAGATTTTTTTTTTTTTGCTCTGTTGCCCAGGCTGGAGTGCAGTGGTATAATCATACTCACTGCAGCCTTGCATTCTAGCTTTAAGTGATCCTCCTGCCTCAGCCTCCTGAATAGCTGGGACTACAGGCACACACTACAATGCCCGACTAATTTTTCTATTTTTTAGTAGAGATGGGGTCTTGCTCTTGCTCAGGCTGGTCTTGAACTCCTGAGCTCAAGGGATCCCCCGCCTTGGCCTCACAGGTGTGAGCCACCGCGCCCGGCCAATATCTAAATATTAATTTAACAAGAAATACATAAAACTTATATGAGGAAAAGTTTAAAATGCTCCTGAAATACATCAAAAGTAGACATGGATTCTCTATTTTAAGAATTTGTGTATTGGTTTGAGAAATCAACTACCTGATGTCTGTAAATATCTAACTATTGTTAAGGTACTCCCTTGCAGGTGATTTTAGGGATGGACACGTGTCCTATTGCTGGCCATTGAGATGTGAGACAATATCTGCTGCTATAGGTAAAAGTTTCTCACTCTTAAAAGAGCCCAAGGAGTGCGCAGTGTCTTCCTTTGAGCAGATCTTGTCATGTCTGGCTAGGATGCCCCAAACTGCTGCAGTTACTTTGCAACCATGCCCAGGGCCAGGCTACGTACAAAGCCAGCGCAGTCAGGGTACCTGGTGGAGACCAAGAACCGGGCTTCGTGTTGACATTTCTTATGCTGTGCTTGGAGCCACCTACCTGTGGACTTCCTGGTACATAAGGTGATAAATTTCCTTTATGTTTCAATCCATTTCAAGCAGATTTTTCTGTTACTTGCTGCCAAAGCATTCTAGCTGGCACACTCTGTCTATTCCTTTCCCAGAACCAGTTTTAATTATTTTTGCTTTATAACATTTCGGTGTACAGTAGGTTTGTCTAGGGTGAGGGGATATTTCTTAAACAACTTTCTTAATTTCTTCCTTAAGTAATTTAACCTGATGATTCCTATTGAGTCAGTTCTAGTCATCTAAATTTCTTAATAAAATTTCCACTTCAATGATTTTCAAAATTATTAGAAAACAAATATGCATTTA
>NW_012138191.1:5035286-5103063 GCF_000956105.1 Propithecus coquereli | reverse complement strand
GGAATTGGTATTGGGAAATTCCAGGGGTAGAGCCCATAGTTTTAGGCAGAAGAGTAGTGGAGTGAGTGCGCATGGCTGTGGATTTGTTACAAGAGGAATCTGCTGGAGGGAGAAGGCTGTTTGTGAATGGCAAAAGAGCACCAAGTACTATTAATATAATTGTACCATGTTGGATGGCCTGCTGGGAGCACAGAGGAACTACTGCTCAGTAATTGTTTGCTCCATGAAAGAATGGATTTTCCCACACACTGTTTGGTTGAAAATGGGCTGTGACAAAGGTGGTAAAGTTAGTCAGCTCAGGGGAAGATGTAGACTGGGTAAGAAAAGATGGCCCTGGTACCATCTTGGATTGCCCACGAATTGCTGTATGGTCCAAGAGGAGGGCAGAGATGATGTAGCTTGAGCTCTTCAAACATGTTTCTTTTTCTTCAAGGATCCAAAACTAGAATTTTCCTTTTTCATTTTCAGAAATTATGCTGTGAGGACTGGTGTGCATTGGACAAAGAGCACAAAGAGCCATGCGTGGACACTGGCCCTATCTATATCCCTTGGGCCTCACTACTTCAGAGCCCAGGTCTGAATGCCAGTATCCTTATCCATCTGTGCGAGGGCTCTCTCCAAACTCCTGAAGGCCACTCTACCCACACTCATCAACAGCCAGCTGCAAGGCTGGTATCACCTCTTCTGGGAGCAGCCCTCAACCATTGTATAAATACTGTATGACTAGCCCAGATCTTTCGCCTCTTGGTGAGATAACTCTAAGGCATGTGCTCTACACTTGCTACCAGACTTCCCTCTTGGGATGAAGCTCCAGTTGCCATTGTGGCAGCTGTCCTAATAATACCCCCTTTACTGGTCCCTTCCCATCCCCGTCTCACTGCCCCACTCCCATGCTGGTGTTCTCTGCACCTTTCAAATTCACAACATGCACTTGAAACCTTGTCTCAAGGTCTTCTTCTGGGAAAAACCAAATTAAGACAAACAATAATTTTTATTATTTGTTTTAGCCTCATCAATCTTTGTAAACAAGCATTGCTGGGGGAGGAAGGTGAAAAATGTGCAAGCGAAGATGTCATGCTTGGCTGCCTCCAAGAGTATTTGAAAATGTCACACAAGTCGTTTATCACACTCTGCTTGATCGGGCCACAGAAATGTGTTTCAGCAAATCTTTGGAGCATGGAGGGGCTATCACCCAGTTTGAAAGCCCTGACTCTGCAGTCAACTGTGTGTGCTGAGACCCCTGAATAATCTTGCAGCCATTAATTGCCACAAATAATATTAACTTACAACTCCTCTTGCAGGTGTAACTCAGAGTTACTCCTCCTGGGCTAACTGGCTCAGAATATTGGCTTTCTCGGGTCAGCTGGGAAGCGTGCCAGCCATGGGCAAAAAATGTGTTTGTCACAATTATGATCATGGCTGCTTTCAGAGAGGCAGAGGCCATATTTACAAGTAATAATAATACCCAGAAATTATTATAGTGAAGAAGATCTTGCATCTTCCTCCAGGGAACTTTACCTGAGACCCTTATCTGGACTTCGTGCTCTTCTGCTGCTATCCCATGCTGCCCTGTCTTTCCCATATGATGGCCTTTAACCCATTAAATTGTGATGGATATGTTATTTATCTACCCCTTGAGCATACTCCTTTAGGTCTCATGACTAAAAACAAAATCAGATTATTTATAAGGGTTAAAGTTTGTGAATACCACATTTTATATTCAGCGAAATTGTCACTCATGTGGGAAAGCAAGGGAAGGCCAATTTTAGACATTCAGAGGCTTGAGAACACAGCCATCAGAAATCCTTGAAAAACATTACTTCAAATTGTATGCCAAATAGCAGAAAAACAAAACAAAATATCAGCACATGAAAAGGATGTAATGTTATAAAAAAGATGAGTAATAGGAATAAAAAAACAGAGAAGTTTAAATATATTTGAAAATCTACTTTATAAAATAGAATACAAAAGGGGATAAATGGAGTTAAAATGTTCTAAAGCACTTGAATTTTCCAGAGAGTGGTAAAGTATTAATGTACATTAGATTCTAAGTCAGGAATAAATGCTGTGATTTTAAGGGTAACATTAAAAAAACAGTAAAAGATTGTATAACTAACAAATCCACAGAGAGATAAAATGGAATAATGAAAATAGTTGATTGGTCAAAAAGAAGGCAAGAAAGGGAGAAAAAGGAACAAACAGAAGAGGGCTAAATAGAAAATAAACTGTAGAACAGCAGATTTAAACTCAAATATATCATCAAATATGAATTTGTAGACTTATTCTAATTAAAAGACAAATATTGTGAAATTAGGTAAAAAAAACTATTGCTTACAAGAAACATACCTTAAGTATTAATATAAAGACACAAAAAGATTAAAAGTAAGAGGATAGTAAAATATAATCACTCATATCTTAAATAAAAGACCAAGGATGTGGGTGTATGGTTATTACAGAAGGCAGACTTTAAAATCAAAGCATTACTAGAGATAAAGAAGAATATTTCATAATGGTATAAGAGTCAATCCAACAGGAGTATAAAACAATTCTAAGTTTCTATGTAGCCACTAACATGGCTTTACTATATCTAAGGCAAATAGTGAGAGCACTAAAAGGAGAAATAGACGAATCTATAATCACAGTGGGAGATTTTAGTACCCACTACATTCAGCAGCTGCACAATGCGCATTCTTTGCACACAGAACATTTGTCAAAATTGACTATATGCTGGGATATAAAGCAATTTTCAACAAAATTCAAAGTACTAATATCTCAAAGAGTATGTTCTCTAAGCGCAGGAGCATTAAGTGAGAAAATAGCAATATTTGGCCACTTAGTTGGATTTGGAGTGGAAGATGGAGAATAGTAGCTGGAGCAACTGGCTGGAGTGGATCAGAGAAGTGTCGCATCAGAGGAAAGAGCAGCTTTTGACAGACAGGTATCCAAGGCCAGTGCCCTGGAAACTGGAATGCAGGGCACCTGGAAGTAAGGGATGGCACAGAGGATGGGGCTGAAGGTGCCCAAAGCAAACTTAATCAACTTAATTATTTTGTGGAGAGCCGGTCGCTATTGAGAAATACTGGATATGCCTACACATTGCTGAAATTGCCTGGCATAAATTCACTCTCCTACATACAGCAACATAAAGTAATCTTTGGTCTATTCAATGTCTATTTGCCTAATGGAAAACATCGTAATATTGAATTCCTCCACTATCTAAGCTTATCTTGTGGGCCATTTGATTTCAGGCTGCTGAAAAAATAAATGCATCTTCCAAATGTGGTAACAGTTAATAAGTATCTTAGGAACCAAGAGAAGCTGAATTTGTTCCATCAGGGCTGCTGAATTTTAGGAAACAAGGACTCCAGAGAATGTCATGGTAGGTTTGAACGTGTTTTCATTTTTAACCGTCAAATTCCAGCTTCTCCTTGATTTGTCAGGCTAAAAAGGAACTACCACAAATGGAAAGATATCAACCCTGCATTCAGGCTCCCTCCTCCCTCTGTCCCCCATTACAGAATTTTACTGAAATTCTTTTCACAGCATACCATGCTCTGTACTGAGTAGGGAGTTAAGAAATGTCTCCTGAGTTGACTTAAATTAAAGAATGCAGAGAGTATTTGTTCATTTCACTAATGCTTTGGTGGCATATAATGCTCAAAACAGAAGTGTCAGTTTAGCCACTTTAGCTAATACCTTGGTCTGACAGAGTACTTCTTGTTATTTGAATTCATGAGCAATTTCAGAATAGGTCTTCCAGTGTGATAAAGAAATAAGCCCACTCATACCTGCAGAGAGCTTTCCTTCCTTTTCAAAGGTGGCTGAAAGACCACTCATGGTTCTTGGAATTTTTCCTACTTAAATCAGAAAGGCTGTGGATAGTCAAGTCACAGTGAATGGCTCCACTGGCTTGTCCAGATGCAATGGGGCTTGTTGTTATTGGGGACTTCAGAGATGCTGGAGGGAGGTCCTGTTACTACAAAGCCTACTGGTGATACTACAAATAGTATTAATCAGGCTGTTTTAGCCTGATTTAATTTGAATGTAATTCCTATGGCAAATTCCAGGATAAAGGATATGTCCCAGTGGCCCTGAGCTGTCCATCTCTTTCCCAGGCCCCGGCCCAGGAGTCCATATTCAGGGTCCCCACAGGGCTGGTCCCCACAGGGCTGGTTTCTAGCCCTGTGAGTTTCTTCTTTACAGTATCCCTCCCAGGCCATACCCAGAATGGAGACCACTCCGATAAAGAGTTCTGGACTGACCAGAGCTCCACATCCTCCACCCCACACTGTTACTGAAAGCTTGGCACTTGCCCTTGAGACCACATCAGAAGAATGAGAACAAGTGGTTTGAGGAGAAAGAAAGAGAGATTTATTTATTTGCTGGCAAATGAGGAGGATGGAGACTCCTATCTGAAATGCCGTTGTCCTAATTATAAGCAGAAATACGGAGCTTTTAAAGGGAGGCCATTCAGCTTCAGGCAATTGCTGTTCAACTACAGTTGATGATTCTCACGGTCCCATCTCTATCACATCTCGCTAAAGACAATCCTGTGACCTACTCCCAGGACCTCCATCTGCCAGGTACAGGCAGCCTGGTAGTACCCAGGAGTCATCTCCTATAGCACAAAGAACAAAGGACATTCCCTGCCCCTCCCAACTGCTGGCCTGAGACAGGGATGCAGGTCCTAGTTCTCCAATAGGAGTGGGGAATGTTTTAGAGAAACATAAAACATATTTTCTGTTTTTTCAGGCCATTTCCTCTGTTACAATACCTACCCCATCAACTTCCCTACACCATAAATGACATCCTCCAGCGCATATGAAAGCACTCTTTTGCCAATTGGGCTAACGCTGGCCGGTCCACAAGGCTACTTGGTATCAATTATCCATAGCACTATCTACACTGCATCCAACAACCTACCTTATTTTCAGCTCCTACTTGACTTTATACTAGGGAGACCTCGCACCAACAGAAGGTGACTGAACAGGCAAGGGTTGTTTGCTAATAATCACCTGGATGAAGGAGCTTTGTCACCTCCATCAGTCCAGGGGCTCCATAGTGCTATGGACATTGCAGTGTTTGGACTTGTAAATGTTGGTGATTATTTCTCTTCCTCCTTCTGGGCCAGTGCTGGGCTGTGCACACAGCTCTTAATCCACACATCAAGGCTTCGCCTGGTGCTGTAGGTTTGGTTCTGCTGCACGTGGAGTAGGAAAGAGGTGCAAAGACCCTGCTCCTGTGTGCTAAATAAGGGAAATTCAGCATTTTTTGCACAATAAGATCAATGCAATAATCCAACTTTCTACTCCATGAAGCATTGAACTTCCAGCAGAGGAGACAAACAAGAGGAAAAGAAAAGAATATGAAAAATGTTGGGAATAGGGAACAATTAGTAAACCCAATGTGCAGGAATAAAAGCTTGCTCCATCTGCCTAATAAAATGGAATCATTTTTAAAATTCACATGTGGTTATGCTTGATTTATCTTCAGCCAATACAATTAAAAGCCCAGTTTCAAAGCTTTCCTCCAGAGTGACTTAAGCTATCAAATCTCCTGTGGCAACCATAATACATTCAGGTTGCAAGTGGCATGATTAAAGCAAGATGCTGGTTAAGGGCCTTGGAGTGGCTTAAAATAAAATCTGACTCCTTGTCGAAAAATGTACACAAAGGTATAGTGTGGCAGAAAGCAGAAAGGGAAATTTAGACCTCTGTTCTATTCCTGGCTGTGCCTCTGACTTACTTGGGACTGCATGCCGGTCACTTAACTCTTCAGGCTCCGCTCTGAAAATATGTGGAGTTCCTCGCCTGCCTGCCTCCAGCAACATTGCAGGGCTCAAAGGAAATAACATGTCTGGAAATGCATAGACACAAAACAGCACATTTAACAAACACAGGGAATGACAGTTATAATTACAAATGTTGGTTGTTAATGGTAATGGGGATGGTGACATTTGTGAAAACGTTGCTGAGATATCACTGCAGGGTGTGTAGAAATGAGCCAGGCTTGGTATCTATTAAATTCCAGGATAGCATGAAATGTCAATATTTTATCGGCAGAGCAAATAGTTGAAGTGACATAGAAATGGAAGCCATCTAAAGTGGTGGAAAAGATTGGTTTAGTCCTTGTGAATGTAGCTTTGTAACCAACCGTGGCCATGCTGGTGATCCACGGGGAGATCAGGCATGGAGGCTTTTGAAAGTAGAGAGGGAGGGAGGAAAGGAGAGAGGGTGTGCCGGGCAATCCGGACAGCTTGGAGGACAAGATCTGGGCCCCTTTAGAGAGGGTATGTTAGAAGCCACTAAGTGGCCCATTTTTATGTGAGGACAACAGTGACATAACCAAAGATTGAGCTGTTTATATCCAGTTGTGCACCAAACCAGTGCTTCTTAATGTTCTAGGATTGTGCACCCCTTTGAGAATCTTATGAAAGCCAGAGAAGGCTCCTCCTGGGGGGAAACATGCAGGTGCACAAATCTGTGAATTCTGCACCTGGCAGCCCAGGTGTGGAATGTTGCTATAAAAACCCTGAGCTAGGCCTTAAGTTCCAAGAGTGCAATATCCATTCCTGTATGTCTTTCCAGCATTTCTTGAGCAGGATTTCTGGGATGCTTGTGGAATTGACTGAGTTTTGATGACAGGAACTATCTAAGGTGTTACCTAGTTTGGCCGACAGCCCTAATGGCATTCACCAAGGTAAGATCAGCCTTATTGCTCCTTCATAAAGTGGGCAAGGATGTTTATGTGCTGGAAGGTTCGTGGGCTATAAGGCTGCAGGCCCTGGGTTTGGCCCAAATGAAAACCTCACCCTCTCTTGCCTTGACTGAATCATCTTTAAACTCAGGCCCCAAGGAAAGTCCACACAGGGCACTGCTGGGCTCTTTCCCAATCCTGCTCTCAGCCCAGGATCCGAGGTGAGTACATTACAGGAGGAACAAGTCCCGCAGGAGTCCCCCTTGCCATCGCAGACTCATTTCCACCTCTAGGCCTTTGCGCCACAGGCTGTCCTTTCCACCTAAAATGCTATTTGCCCTTTTGAACATGAGTGAAAGTGGGAATGAACGGGTGTAAATGTGAACGAAGTGCTTTGAGCATGTGATATAATAGGTTAAAGGGTAACTTAATATGAATAACACGATATCATAAAATCTTAAAATCTCAGGGTTGGTCTGCTTCTTGGAAGTCATTCACTCCAATTGTCTAACACTAATACTAATATTTATAGCAATAAATACTGGTAACAACATTAATACTAACTCACCAGTAACATCACTACTAACACAAGCAATCACATCTGCTCTAGTACTAATCTGGCCCATCTACTTTTTTCCTTTTTTGCAGGACAATTACTTCTTACACACACACACACATACACTGCACATATTTAGATTTTAAAAAGCATAGTATAAGACTAAAGTTGCATACTTCATTTTGCCCTTAAAAAAAAGAGAGAAAGGATTAAAAATAGTCATTATTTCCTTGTACCCCTGATGTACTTGAGGAAAAGACAGACAAGAATCTCAAATGATTTAGAATCATACACACACGCCCCTTATTTCATTCTGGGAAGGTAGCCAAAACCATTCAGTTTTTGTGCTAATATGGCCCAAGAAGAAAGGGAAGGGATCTTAATGAAAGATTTGTTTTGTATTCAAAAGAATGAAACAAGATCCACCTTTTACAAATGACCTTGCATGCCACAAAAGTCTCTTCTTATCCTTCAAATGCAGATTCAAATACTCAATCAAATACTTGTCCACCTGCCATTTGGAAACCTCTTCTCCACCCCACTGGATCTTGTGAATGCCTCATGTGTTTCCAAAGACAAAGGCTGCCTCCTGCGCTCATCCCAGCAAGCTAGCAGAAGGCTTCCCTCCACCTCCACATTCCCTGGATCCTGCCTGAGATCAAAGAGCACTGGGATGCTCATGCTTCCCAACATGCACTCTGAAAACATCTCCCCACAGGACTGGATCGCACCACCAGCCCTCTATGAAAAGACACAACCCAAGTTGGCATAGTTGTATACACAGCCATGCTGCAAAAGCACCAGCTCATGTTTCTAGCTCACATTTTTTCTCTATAGACAAAGTATCTGGAAATGGCTCCCACATCACATTATTGTGAAAGCTCTCATGGAAGAGGCTGACACACTCTTCCTCAATGTCAATTTATGAAAAGCAGCAGAAAATTATTTGCGAGGTGTAGGGTGTGCATGGATGTCTATAAACATATGTCTGGAGGTTATTTCTCATTAAATAACACATAGAAACAGAGAAGGCATCCTTTTCCATAAAGGAATAGTCTAAAGCAAGGAAAAAAATTTACTAGTGTAGTCCATGTGGAGACAGTTTCTCTGTTCAATTACATTTTACCTGATGTTTGCTATGCTACCCCCGAGATGTTTCACCTGCGCTTAGCATTTCAAGGTGTTGTCCCACGACATTGTCTCACCTTCTCCTCCCCATAGGCTTGTGAGGCCAGCCCCCTTCACATGTTAAGGATGAGGTATCTCAGAAAGGGGCGCTATGGCAGATATTGCTCAGTGTTTACAAAAATCCAATTCTTCTTTTGGGCACAAAGTGAGACTACATTTCCCAGCCTTCCGTGGAGTTAGCTGTGGTCATGTGACTGTTCCAGCCAATGGAAGGCAAGTTGAAGCTATGCGTACCACTTCTAGTCCTAGCCCATGACAACTGCCCACACATGATCATCTTTTCTCTTCTAGCTAATGGGATGGGGCCCCATCCTCCCAGGCAAGCTTGGAAGGCATATATGAAACATAGGTCCTGAAAATGGCTGTGTGAAGCAGAAACACATACACACACACATGCACACACACATACCTCCTAATCTGGAACCTCCCTGGAGTATTCTGTGAGTGAGAAATAAATGTCCAAGTGTTGGGCCATTACATGTTTGAGTCTTTTTGCTACCATGGTCTAACCTGGCCAAACTGCACAAAAATTATCCCATGAAATGGGGATGCTGCTGTATTCAGAAGACTAAAGTTATATGGCACCAGCTTCATCAGGCAGCAGTGCTGGGGTAACCCATGGAGCATGAGGAGAGATGGAGACCACCCATGTGATGTGATGGCAAAACATTCATTAAAATGAAACTTTCAATAACTTTGGAAATCAGACCACACACATGCTGAGGCAGTGGCTCTAAGAAGATGGAGCATTCCAGAGTGATAGTGTATATTGGCTATTGCTGGGCTCAGCAAGGTATTATGCTATTACAAGAAAGAGATGAGTTCAAGCAAGTTTGTCTGGTTTACAAGCAGAGAGCAAAAGGACCAGAAAGAATTCAGAGACTAAGGTTCTGAGGGTGTTGGAAAGACCCTAAATAGTGAGAGATAAGATCAAAAATCGTTTTGGACAGCAAAATCTCATTAGGGCTTTTCAGTAAAACAAAGAGGCTCAGACCCTTGACGAAGGTCAGATTAGGACTATTACCTTCCCAAACCTGTTGATTCAGTTTGTCTCAATACAGGTACATTACACGGAGAAAAAGAAAGGGAGGTGTTGGGAGGCATGAAAATAAAGCAGGCTTGAAGGATACATCTGGAAAAGAATATAGTGTGTTGTTTCTGGCACATGGAACCAACTGGAAGCAAATTGAAGAGAAGTGTACCACATTTTTAAAGCAATTGTCAGAGAAACAATGAATCTGGCCTTAAAAGCCTGTGATTATAAAGCTAAACTGAGGCTTCAAACTTGCAAGACTGGGCTGAGTTCTGTGAAAGTCATACTTACCCCTGAGGACGGCATCCTCCCCAGTGCCCACTACAGATGGAGCCTCCGAGAAAAAGGGTCAAGAAAGCAGCTCCCACCACCTCCAGGGCAGGGTCTTCATGAGGCCTGCCTGGGAGGATCCCATTACCCCTAAGCGCCAGTGACTACCGAATGTTTTCTCTTCTTTCCTCTGTCACATGGGAACTTTCACTGTAGTTTTGTAGTTTCTGTTGCACCACTATATAGGGTAAAGTTTCATTCTTTTCTCATGAGTACTTGTTCTTTTCTCCAATACCCACATGAGAGAAGCAAAGTGAGTACCTGTCTTAAACCAGACACCATAATACCGTAAACTAGGTGGCTTGCAAACAACACAAATTTATTTCTTAGGGTTCTGGAGGCTGGGAAGTCCAAGATTGAGGCACCGGCAGATTCAGTGTCTGGTGAGGGCTCACTCTCTGGCTTTTGGCAACACCTTCTCATGGTGTCCTCACATGGTGAAGGGGGAAAGTTGGCTCTGTGGGGTCTCTTTTATGAGGGCACTAATCTCATTCATGAGGGCTCCACCCTCATGATCTAATCACCTACCAAAAGTTTCACCTCCTGCTACCATCACATTGAGGATTAGGTGTCAATACATGAATTTGGGAGGGGAAGGGGGACATACACATTCACTCTATAGCAACATTTTTATTCCTAGTTTATCAGTGAAGAAACTAGACCCGGAGAGCCTATGGCCTTGCTTGTAGTTTTGGTCATACCTCACCCAAACGTCTTGTCACTTCAAACATAGGGGCCTCAAAAATTGTCATTTTCAACTGGTACCATTGGTGTTCTACACCAAAAGATTTTCTGAGTTCAGGCAGTGATCCAGTGAAACCCTCAACAATGACACCATAACATCCAGGTGGCTGGCTGGCTGAATTTTGGACAAAATTTACTGCATTGATTTGCATCCAGAAGTCTCAGAATTGTAGTCCAAGATGCAGGTTATATCTGACACCCCCAAGCCAATGGCCAATTTGCTCAATTCATTTCCCAAATCAATCAATTTGACGGGAGTAAACCTTACTCAAATTAAATTTTACCTCCAACTCCTGCTTGTGCCTGAGGAAATTATTGCTTTCTTCCTTTCTTATCCTCCCTCTGTGGCCTGGGCAGCTCTGGTTTGAGGGGGAGTGTGAAGTTGGGGGGGTGTATGCCTTGTGCTTTTCCACTGGCCCTTTTGCATGTAAAAATAGATGCTGTTTCTGTCTTTGCCTCTCTATGGCAGCTTTATAAAGAGATTCAAGTAAATAATCTTGGGGGACCGATTTCATTCTCATAATTACCTTTCAGACAAGAAACAGACTTTTTTAGCTGAGTAACTCATCCAAACAATAATTAAAATTGACATCAAGTACTTAATTAGAAATAAGGCCTAATACGAAAGGGCAAAAATACTTCAGAGAGATTTCATGGAAGGCTGAATTCACTGGGCTTGGAGTATGAAGGGGCAGTGATGTGTCAGATTGAGGAGTGTGAGAGACACATAACTGTGCTACAGGACACACAACTGGGCTATAGGACATGCATGTATTCATAGAGTCTGGGCTACATATGATAGCAAGCATAAGTCTGATGAAGGTGCATTTCCCTAAATAATCTTTGGGAGAGCCAGTTAGACAATGTTCCATTGTAACATTGAAGGAACATATATTTTTTTGCCTTATTTCTAAGTTTTGGATAATTTTTCATAACAGCTTTTAATAGAATCCTTATCTCTTATTTATAAAATAAGGAATAAAATTATTATAAGGTGAAATCTGTAGTTATGATACTAATTATACTAAGTGACAATTAATTAGTCTCTAAGCTCAGACTCTAAAGGACTAGGCTTTTGTTCAATCTGCAAAGCCAGATCCCGCTAGGTCCAGGCTTTCTGGGAATTTGTGCATGCTGCAAGCATTTGGTGTCAGTCTCCCTGGAGGTAGGGACATAAGGCCTCTGTTTGGCAGAGCTAAGAGGAGCCCTCTCTCATCAAGGCCTCTGAACCCTGAACTGCCTGGAGCTGCCTGGATCAGGGCCCAAATCCCTGCCCTGCGAGAGGTCCTCTGATTTCTAGCTTGAAAGATGAGCAAGATCTCCATGCTCTTCCTCTGCCCAGAATCCCAGCCTCGAGCCAGCTCTGGGGGAATGTGGCTGTCCTTGAAGGATGCGGCTCTCTCAACCCCAAACCTCCCAGCCCTCTCCAATGCCATTGAAGGCCTGTGATGATGACACCCAACCCTCTAAGTCTCAAAGCCTCTTCTCTATTTCCTTTCCCATCATATGCCTCCCTCCCCTTTTTCTCATTCCCATGTCTCTTATCTTCTTTCTTTTCCTCTCTACCTCCTCTTTGCCCACAAACCTTTTACATTTGATCATGTTTCTCTCTTAGTTAGGATAAAACACACAAACCCTCCCCACAGTTTCTGTACCTGCTGTTCCCTCTGCCTGAGACACCATTCCCAATCTTCCCTGGGCTTATTCCTACCGTCTGTTAGGTTTCTACTTAAACCTCATTTTCTCAGAAATAACATCCACTCCACCACCCCCCAAATCTAAATGAAGTCCCCCTATTATTCTTTTCATGATGCCCTCTTCCCTATAGCTATAGAAATTGTCTCGATGTTCACTTAAATATGTACTTGTATGTGTTTAATATCTGCAGTGTCCACTTGGGTGGAGACCTTGTGGGCAGAACCATGCCTGTGTTTCCAACCCCACCGTGTGCCCTGCACTGCCCCTCTGCTCAGCTCATGGTAGAGGCTCAGTTGATAGTGAATGAGGTGGCTCACCCTCTCTTTCTTTACTGTCACCTCCTCTAAGCTTAAATCTTTCTTCTAGAATATGATGGAATCCCTGGCAGTAAGAGACATCTAACTTGAAGAGAGAAGGCAGCTGGGAGAGAGATTTTGAACACTCTTAAATCCCCACAATCCCATTTCCCAGTTGGCATTACTAGTTCCTAGCATCTATTTGTTGAATGAATGAATATTATTCTACCTAATTTCAAAGCATAATTTCAAGCGGTTATCTGTAAGCATGGAATGCTAGGAACAAAACCATTTGACACAAGAAATGAAGAGGATCCATCACCAGCAAAGACTGCTCTGGACAGCACAAGACCCAGGGTTCGGGGTAGAACGTATAGTTTGTCATCCAAGCACCAGCAGTGACCGGGGTAGTGCACACAGGAGCTGTAGCAAGGCCAAAAAGGGCAGGTGATTTGTAGGAAAAGCATGGCCAGGAGGCAGTTCCAGCTCCTTCACCGCCTCCTAGTGACCTTGGGCAGTTCCCCTCACCTCCCATATCGCCGCCTTTCCAGTTGGATTCCTCAAAGGACCATTCTGAAAAGCAAGCAGGTCAATGTTTAGGGTCTGAGTAAGGCCATCATCCTTCAGTAGAAGAAGGTGAGAAGGAGTACAGGTTGACCTTCAGACCTGTGGATCCACAAGAAGAAACATGAGATGACCACAGGTGAGCCATAAATCACACCACATTGGTAAAGGAAGAGGTAAAAGTTCAGTCACACCAAGAGGTTCTTGTTACAACTTGACACAAGACAGCACCTTTGAGTTTTTAACCAAGTTGACTGCTCGCTTGGAGTCTATATCAAGCCATCCCCAAATGCCTATAAATAATACCCAGAGCTCAATTATTGTCATTTCCCTTCTTGGTGCCTGTGGTTTGCCAAGTTTCTTCTCTGCCAACGAGCCTTGTGAATTGGCCACCCCTTGCCAATACTTCAGCTATGATGTTCGATTTGATCATCTTTTGCCTCAGTAGAGGCATGTAGGAGCCAAGTTCCCAGCCTGGCTCTGAGGGAGCTGGTAACTAACATGTCTGGATTGGTTAGAATCAGCTCAAATTAAGAGTGTGCGTGTGCTTTCCTTTGGGTTAGATTTTGTTTGTTTTTTTTAAAAAAGAATCTGGGAAAGTGACCAAGAATTCTATTTAAGAAAAAAACAAAACTTTTCCTAAAGGGGCACCTCAAACCTAGTTCTCACAGCACAGAAAAATGACACTGAGGGTAGCATTTGTTCCCTACCGATTTTGTCCTCTGCTGAGCGAGGTATAAAAATGCCACCTTCTCGTCCATTTTCATGTATGTAGGGTTTCCACAAGGAGGAATTTGCCCTGCCGTCTTTCTTTGCTTCTCTGGGTGTAATGAAAACAATCTTTGCTTTTCTCTTGGGCCCTTGAATCACCACCTTCCCTGATGCACTGCAGATGTGTTGGTTTTGCAAATAGAAAAAGGGATGCCAGAGCATTGACCCAGGAAAATGTAAACCGAAATGCGGAGGCTCTGGAGGAAGGAGGGGCTGGTGGCACCCTCTGACTGAAAGCTCTCAGAGCCACAGGATGCCTGACCATAGAACAGCCAGGGCCACTGCCACCGATGCCAAACTCCAAGCCCAGAAAGCAATGTGAAGGCAGAGCAAAGGTCAGAGCAGGGTCAGAAACACGGCCATTAAGGCCTGAACAGGAAAAGGATGGCAAATACCACTCAAGGCCAAGGTGGGCTTGGGTTTAGCTCGGGAGGAAGAGAAAAGATCTGGAGGTGAGGGCTCCAAGTGGGAAGGACCTCAGGGCAGGCCAGACAGGGGAGAGGAGCCTGGTGCCTGAGCAATGCCACAGCTGCTCTGCCAATGTTTGGCACATAGTGGGTGTCCAAGGCAAGCCTTTATTCAAGCTCAATCTCTGTCAGGTGACTGCTTTTAGGCTGCAGGGCAGGCTGCCCTGCTGTGCCCCAGAGAGGAGAGGGGGCCGCCCTGAGCCTGGGGCTCTGAGGAGGCCCTGGGGGGCCCCCCTCTGAGAGTCAATGTCACCCTGGAGTATGCCAGAGGCATCCAATTGAAACCGTTGACAGCTCCCCACCCCTCCTTCAGAGCTGTGGCCAGGGTGACCCAAACCTGAGAGCAGCTTCCCTGAGGCTATCTGGCACAGGAACTTCCATATCCCTCCTCCCCAATGCCTATTTTTCTCAGAGTTGGCAGGATTAGGGCAAATAAGAGATCCCGTGTTCATGGATTGGAAGGATTAATAATGTTAAAATGTCCATACCACCCAAAGCGATATATAGATTCAATGCAATCTCTGTCAAAATTCCAATGGCATTTTTCACAGAAATAGAAAACACAGTCCTAAAATTCACAGGGAACCACAAAAGACCTCAAATAGCCAAAGCAATCTTGAGAAAGAAAAACAAAGCTGGAGGCCTCACAATTCCTGATTTCAAAATACGTTACAAAGCTATAGTAATCAAAACAGCATGGAACTGGCATAAAAACAGACACACAGCAATGGAACAGAATTGAGACCCCAGAAGTAAATTCATACATATATGGTCAACTAATAGTTGACAAAGACACCAAGAATACACAAGGGGGAAATGATAATCTGTTCAATAAATGTTGGGAAAACTGGATATTCATATGCAAAAAAAAAAAAAAAATGAAATGGGACCTGTATCTTATACCACTCACAAAAATTAACTCCAAATGGATTAAAGACTTAAATGTAAGACCCAAAACTTTAAAACTCTTAGGAGGAAACATAGGGAAAAAGCTTCTTGATGTTGATCTTCACAATGATTTTTTGGATATGACCCCAAAAGGACAGGCAACAAAAGAAATAATAAAAGTGGGACTACATCAAACTAAAATGCTTCTGTATAGCACAGGAAACAATCAACTAAATGAAAACGCAATCTACAGAATGGGAGAAAATATTTGCAACCCGTATGTTTGATAGGGGTTAATGTCCAAAACATATAAGGAACTCACACAACTCAATAGTGAAAATAATTAATAATAATAATCTGATTAAAAAGTGGGCAAAGGAACTGAATAAATATTTCTCCAAAGACATACAAATGGCCAACAAGTACATGAAAAAGTGCTCAACATCACTAATCATCAAGGAAATGCAAATTAAAACCACCATGAGATATCAGCTCACACTCGTTAGGATGGCTATTATCAAAAAGACAAGAGTTAGGTGTTGTCAAAGGTGCGAAGAAAAGGGAACCCTTCCACACTGTCTGGAAAACCGTATAGATATTCCTTCAAAAATTAAAAATAGGACTACCATATGATACAGCGAATCCAGTTCTGGGTATATATCCAAAAGAATTGAAATGAATATCTTAAAGAGATAATTGCACTCCTATGTTCCTTGCAGCATTATTTACAATAGCCAAGACGTGGAGAAAACCCCAGTGCCCGTTGGTAGATTAATGGATAAAGAATATGTGATTGTATATGTAGTGGAATATTATTCTGCAATAAAAAAGAAGGAAATCCCACCATTTGCAACAACAAGGATAAACCTCGAGAGCATTATGCTAAATGAAATAAGTTAGACAAAGAAAGACAAATACTGTATGAGCTCACTTTTACGTGGAATCTAAAAAAGTCAAAATTATAGAAACGGACAGCAGAATTAGAATGATGGTTGCCAGGGGCTGGGGTAAGGGGACATGGGAGATGTTGACCAGATGTTACAAACTTTCGGTTATAAGATGCATACGTTCTGGGGATCTTATGTACAGCATGGTGACTATAGTTAATAATACTTTGCTGTATACTTGACGGTTGTTAAGAGAGTAGATATTAAATGTTATCAGCACACACGCAAAGATCATATGTGAGGTGATGGATAGGTTAGTTAGCTGGTTTGTGGTAATCACTTCATAATGTATATACATCAAAACAACACATACATAATAAATATATTCAATTTTGATTTGTCAATTATACTTCAATAAAGCTGGGTGAGAGAATGGTTATAAACCCAAGTTAAACAAGAGTAAACTGACTTGCCAGGTTTTTTTTTATTTAAAGCTATATAAGTTGATCTTGCTCTGGGTGAATTTTATAGAAGGAATATTGATATTTCAGCATCAAAATTTTAATAAAAAGTCTTTAAGTATTTTCAAAGACTAAAATTAATTACCTGGGCTGACTTCTCCTACCCTTCAAACTAGAAAGGACCATCTCAACTATTCGTCTTCTGGGTTTTAGAAACACAAAGCATTACAGTCTACAAGCATGGCTTTGGAGAAACTGCTCCGTGTGACACCAGGTCTATAAATTGTGTGCATGTGAGCAGTGTGTGTCTGTGTGTGCATGTGCATGTATACATGCACAAGTGTGTAACAGGAAATTTAGTAGTTACCTCTGTCTCTAGGGTTTGAAGTGTTTTTTGTTTTCTATTTTACATTTTTTCTTCACTGTCTTAATTTCTTTGCAGTAAGTGTTACTTTCATAATCATAAAAAATAAAGCTTTTTCCATTTTGGAAAAAATAGATGGTAACTTCTTGTCCAATAAAATTATTCTTTTATTTTCATCTCTGTGTTTATGGATAGCCAAAATTTAAACATTACTGGGCAGAATGACAACAAAAACCCCCACAATACGCAGCTATAATCAGCTTCGTAAACCCCTGCCTATTCCGGGGTTTTTTCTTCATTTCTCTGGCCTGGATCAGGTGCTCTGTCTCCCCTCTGCCCCCATCCCTATAACTCTCTCACCCTCATCTCATAAGCTATCACAGGCATTTTATAATTTTTAATAACATGCATCTCCTCGGTTTGGGATGTCACAAAGGAAGAAAACTACCGCGAAGCCATTGAGCCTAGATCCTAGACAAAAGAATGGTGAGACTATTATTTAGCTCATTCCAATTTCATGCCCACCAGATGTGACAATGACTCTCAAAGGTCTCCAATCTTTTTTATTCTGTTTTAAATGAACAGATCCCGCTTATGATTTTACCAGGAAAAAAAAAATTATCTGTCTGTGCAAAGCTTTAAATTGTCTTATTCTTATTTCTAAGAGGGGGGAAAAATTTTTTTTGCCTTTTTTTTTCCAGGTATAGCTAGCTGGTTCTTTTGGTATTTTACATCCTATTTTTTCTTCTGGTTTGTGTCCGCCTAGCTAAGTGCCTCTCGAACCCTGATGTGCACAAGAATTATCTGAGGATTTGGTTAAAGTGCAGATTCTGATTCAGTAGGTCTGGGGTGAAGTCTGAGACGCTGCATTTGTAAGGAATGCCCAGGTGAGGATAAAGCAGCTGGTCCACAGGCTGCAGCTCACATAAAGGCATATGGAAGATACAAGTAGGTGCCGTATTACACTCAGATGGCCTGTATTTTTCATACCCTGTTAACTCTTGCAGCTCTGTATTTAGCCAGCTCTAAATGGAGCATTTAACTAATGCATACTGTTATTTTAATAGTATTAGGCATGTAAACATGCAAAACTTAAGTGGCAGAGTTACTAACATCACTCCCAGTTATCCAGTCTCTGGGCTTTCTTGGAATACTTATCCCTCTGTCTATCCCTCCCAGTGTCTACTTTGGGGCCATGTGCCTGCTGTAATACATTTAAGTGGTCCAGTCTGGTTGTTTACAGAGCTTTCTCTGGAGCCTGCTGTCCCTGGGTCAAATTCAGATGTTACCACTTATGGGCTACATGTACTGCGGTACCCTGAACACACTGCTAAGTTCTCTGATTCTCGTGGGCCAAAGGCGGAAAATAAAACCCACCCTACCCAGTGGCTATGATATTTAAGTGAGATCCTGGCCTATAGCAGGTTGATTCATAAATGACAGTTATTAATGCTCATAACTCTTGTGGTCCTGCCTTTTTTCTAAAGTCTTAGGCAACCACATGGGCATAGTTTCTCACCGTATAGCCTCTCCTAGGATAACTTCAGGCCCTGAAATCCCTTCTATTAGTAACTGTCTCATTGTATTATCTCCACCCATCTTGACCTTCGTGTCAACATGTGTCTGGGGGACGGCTGTGGATCCAAGCTGGAGAAAGTGAGCACAACACTCACAGCCAGACTACTCTGAGTAGTCTTCATTTCTACCCAATTAGAAATCACAACTGCTTAGCTACGTAAAAAACAAACAAACAAACAAACAAAAGCCTATAGCTATTCCTAAGAATTGCACGTTGATGGGGATATCTAATAATTTGGGACACTGCAGCGCTAGATTCCTTATTTGCTAACAGAGATAATTATTTATTCATTGCAATTTCGTTGTTGCCATTTTAACTGGATGATCTACATACCTTGAGGCAAGGGATTTCAGATAGCTTCCACCTGGCATGCCAACTCTGCTCAATGCATTGGTAATGATTGTCTGGAGTATGGTGTTAAGAAAGATTCTGAAGCTGCTTCTATTTGGACAGGAGGGCGTACCTGATCATTTACCAATGGTCTCCATGGGAAGGCTAGCTCTGCTTTAAACCACAGTGGGTTTTTTTTTTTTGGTGGGGAGAGGCAGTTATATCCTTCTTTCTTTACCTTCCCAATTTAATCTTATCTTAAACTTATATTATTAATACAAAATATTAGTATTAATAGAAATTTTTACTTCTATTAGTATTAATAGAAATTTCATAAACTTCATGTCTCTGATTTAAAGTTCAGTTCTAAATTCAGTGGAAAAATCCCAGGAGAACTAGCAGTAATTTTCAAACTGACATTCAGCATCAATCATTATGTACTTGTTGAGCACCTACTCAATGCCAGACAAGCTCTGTGCTGGGCACCCTCTCGTGTCACCCTGAGAACATCAACCCCACCAGCTATTCTTTCTCTCACATCTACACATGTGGAAATGTAAACAGGGCTCGTTATTCTCCCTTGTTGGAGGTTCTTGGATTTCAAACATCAGAACAAACGTCTTTTTTTCTAAGGGGTGTTTAGTAAATCAGATTACTTTTAAATTAAAAAAAAAAAAAGTTTCCCAGTTTTTAAAATTCTCTATCTAATGAGTTTCCAGAATTTTTTTTGGTGGAAGGGGAAATGTGGTTGCCTTTCTGAAAACTAGTTGTTATAATCCCAACATTTTATCCCAACAAGCACAATTTTCAAGACTGAAGCAGGAGAAAGGGGCAGGCTAGCCCTGTGAAGGTGAACTAACTCCTACAAAAAATGCACGTGGGGCAGCTGCTGTCAGACGTGTGGGATGTGAAATTGCCCCAGAGGTGAGGACCAGGCCTTGAGAGTAGTTGCACCTGCAACCCATCAGGTTCGTTGTTTTGTCTATTTTTCAACAGATATACACTCACTGCCTTGCAAATAACCAACTGGAAGAAGTACTAAAGAGAGGGCATATTTCCTACCACCAACAGTGGCCTTGGTAGTCTTTTAACCCTAGGGGGTTATTCTTTTTGTCAGCATTGTTATCTTTGGGATCTACAGACATCGACTGCCCCATTCTCTTCTTCCCCAGTCCTCAGGTACTGCTTATCCCCTGCAGTCTCCCCCAGTACGTCCAGGCCTGTAGACTCCTAGGCAAAGGCCTCTACCTCTTTGAGTAGTTGGTCCAGTGCCTCGTGGCCCGGTGGTCTGTGGCCCTTTCCCTCATAGCTGCCTCTTTTGTTTTCTTAATTCCTTAAAATAGCCAGAATCCTTTCCCATCGACACATCCTAAATAGGATGCCCTTACGCACTGGGCTCCTAGCCCAGCAGTCCCATCACCCACATATCATTCTCCCTGCACACCAGCCCTGCTGGCCTCTGCACAGCTGCTCTCTCTGCCTAGTATGCTTCCTCACCTGCCCACTTGCCCCCTTCTAGTAACTTCTTTCTCTTTCTGCAGAGGTCAGCTCAATCGCCTCCTCAAGAAAGCCCTCCCTGACTTCTCTAAGTTGGGTCTTCCTATTAAATGAACTCATAGCACCATACACCTCCCCATTGTACAATTTTACATGATGGGTGATTATTTGATTACTGTCTCCATGCACCACCAGACTTACTTCCCAATGGGTGGGGATGGTCTCTGATTTTGCTCCCAGTGGGATTCCCCAGCATCCTGAATTTTTTCCAGGCACTTGGAAGGTGTGCAATAACTATCTGTCAAATGTAACCATGAGGAAGATTTCCATTCATCAAAAGTCATTATTCTGCTTCCCCCAAAACTGGGCGTGCTACAGTAAAATTCTAACGATAACCACCTGGAGTTATTTAGCATTGGACCCCACATGGGAAAGGCTTAGTCCTCGGCAGGACTGCCCTCATTTCAGATGCCACCTCCCTTTCCGACTGACTATAAATTTGGATGTTCCCACAACCCCCTCATGTCTGATAATTCACTAGAATGACTCGGGAAAGTGCTATACTTGTGATTATAGTTTTATTATAAAGGATACAGATGAGGGACATGAATGAAGAGACACACAGTGCAAGATTAAAAGGGATACAGAGCTTCTCCCTGTGGAATCAGGGTGCATCACTCTCCTGGCATCACACCAGTGAGCTCATCAACTAGAAATCTCCACTGAGCTTCAGTGTCCAGGGTTTTTACTGGGGTTTCATTATGTAGACATGATTGATTAAGTAATTGGCTACACTGAGATGGTACAGGGACAGGACTTGGGCCTCACCTCTGACCAAGGGAGGCAACATGGGGCAGCATGACTCAGCCTAATTAATTGTAGAAAAAGGGAAAAAACAAATGACCTCCTAGCTGCTAGAATTCAACTCATACTCATATAAGGAGGGGGTCAGCTTGTCTGTCTCTTGAATAACGTCTTCCAGGACCACTGAAGCAAGATGCTGACACCACCCGATAAAGAACCCGACAGCAAAGAAACTAGACCTATCCGGATCTAAGCTAGACCACCTCAAGCCAGAAAAGACCCCTATACTAACCTTACCCTGAATTTTCCCTCATTATAATCTCATTTTAATGCTAAAAATTATGCCAGGGGTGAAGATTTAATATGCTAATGAAACATATGATGCATGAAGAAGTGTGACCCCGAAGTGCATAGCCACCAATAGAACCACGCCTCTACATGTGATGACCTCAAAACTGACAACAATCTCCCTCTTTACAACTCCATAAAAATTCCCCAGCCCTTTGCTCAGAAAGCCAGTCTGGTTGCCCCCCTAACCAGCACTGTCTCCCTTTTGTTTGCACAAAAAGTCCCAGTAAAAGCCTTACCTATATAAATCTTTCTGCTCTTGCCTCAGTTGCTATTGACTCAGGGACCAAGAACCAAGTCTGGTTTTGTAACAGGGAAATGGCTTGGAAAAGGGTAAAAATGTTTCCTATCTCTCTAAAACCTCCCCCACTCATTTTGGGAATTAAAACCTGTATCCCTGCCCCAGGCCAGTGGTTGGGAGGGGCAGGGGAGTGTTCTTTGTTTTTTGTACCGCAGGAGATGGCTCAAGGGAATTGTCCGGCTGAGGTCAGGAGATTGTTTTAACCAGCCATCAACTACACTTGAATAGCAATAACCTGAAGCCAAAAACTTCCCCTTTGAAAGCTCTGTATTCCTGCTCAGAGGTAGGTACTTTAAAGATGTGGGTACTTGAAGATAGGAGTCTGCCAACCTCCTCATCTGCAGGCAAATTAATAAACTTCTCTTTCCTTTTCCTCAAACACTTGTCCTCCTTCTTCTCATGTGGCCTCGGGGACAAGTGCTGAACTTTGGGTAACAGTATCAACATCACTGAACTCAATCTCCAGCCTCTCTCCCCTCCCTAGAGCTCCCACTGGCCCAAAGTTCCAACCTCTCTCTTTCTTGCTTGCTTTCTTGCTTTCTTCTCTTGTTGGGGCTCAGAAACCAATACCCCAAAATATGACATTTTGATATGCTGGACTGACTGAAGAAGGCTCAGTGTCTCTCTGATCTCCCCCACCCCTGGCTCTACCAAAAAGTTGAAGTTTTTTTATCTGCCCAAGATCTGGACCCACCCAGGAAAACAATTGTTCTTTTCTTCCCCTCCTTGTAAGACCAGGAATGTGACCGCACCTAAACAGACCCTTTAAAAAGATCCATCTCTAAGACTCATTCAGACTCCAAAGAGAATTATTTTCCAGTTAATCTTTATTCCCTATCCGTTCATCCTTCCCGGTAATGCTTTATTGCTCCTCAACAGAATTCCTCCTTCTCTATGCGCTCCCCACCCCATAACCTATTTTACCAGAAAGGTATATAAGCCTGTAAACCCCATTGGGAATTGAGTTTTCATTCTGAAGCCTAAGCCTCCCATGTACACATGTTAAAATAAATTTGTATCTTTTTCTCCAATTAATCAATCTGCCTCATGTCGGTGATTTTTCAGCAAACCTTGAGGGGGAGGGGGAAGAGCTTTGCACCTTATTTTCTCTTTCTCTCTCTCTCTCTCTCTCTCTCTCTCTCTGTCTCTCTCTCTGACTTCCAGGCCCCCTCCTGGCACTATCTAGGGACCCACCCTGAGTCATCTCATTAGCATAAGAAAGACACACCTCTTATTCAGGAAATTCCAAGGATTTTTGAAGCTCTGTGGCAGGAACCAGAACAGATATATCATTTATTATTCCATAATCATAAAAAATTACAGTGAAACCATGCTACTTTGTTTCATTAAAATTGTGAGAAATCAGAACACTTCAATGATGACGAGGGCAGGGAGAGGGAGGCCATCTCTCACACTGATGGTGAGAGGTTAAGTTGGTCAAAACCTCTAATAGGGCAATAACTTGGAAATATATGCTGAGTCTTAAAACATCCATACCCTTCCCCAATAACCTCATAATTTGGAATCTATGATATGGAAGCATTTGGAAATACACAGAGATATTTATCTGCAAGGATGTTTGTCACAGTGTTATTTATTATATCAAAAAAATAGAAAATATAAAAGTCAAATGATAAGGGATAGGATGAATAAACTATGGCAAATTTGCATAATGAAATACTATGCATCTATTAAAAGTATTCCACAGGATGACTAATGACAGAGGAACAAGTTTAAGCATGCTATTAATATAAAGTAAAAAGAACAAGATTTCAAGATCTATATATTGTATACTATTATATAATATCAATAGGGTCTAATTGTGGGAGATAAAATTGTAAGTGATTATTATTTTTTAATATTTTTATGTGATTTCCATAAGGATTTTATTATTTTTGTAATCAGAAAAATGACATTGCAACTGTCTTTAAACCACTCAGGACCTAATTGAATACAAGTGTGAATTATAATCACAAATTATTCTTTCTCATTCATTAAAGTACATCTGGCAAGACCTTTACTTGGCAGCAGTTTTCTTTCGACATTAATTTAAGAGAGCAGTTTATGGCTGAGAACAATAAAGCTTCCAATATTTCCAAATTTCACATAAGCTTTCACAAGCTGTCCCTCTTCATAATTTGTCCAGAATTATGGAGCGGTTGCCTGCTATCATCTCTGGCAAGCTCATAGGGACACGTGACAGCCGGTGCTCAGCAGAACGTGTCTCCGGCACCTGGGTCTCCTCTATCCTGCTTAGCTCTGGTGGGCTGTTAAAGGGTGGTTTGATGATAAGCTCTTATCTTTTGTCACCTGCCTATGGTCCCTAGGGAGCCCTAGAGCTGTAACTAGGAATCCCTTGTGGTGAGTACCTATCTACCTGTTTTAAAAGGCACCCTCCTATTGATGGTACATTTCAGTCTTGTAGCTCCTTTTCAGAGCGTGAGCACTTCCAGACCAGACTCAGTTTTTTTTTTGTTTGTTTTTTTTTTTTTGAGACAGAGTCTCACTGTGTTGCCTGGGGTAGAGTGCCGTGGCGTCAGCCTAGCTCACAGCAACCTCAAACTCCTGGGCTCAAGCAATCCTTCTGCCTCAGCCTCCCGAGTAGCTGGGACTACAGGCATGCGTCACCATGCCCGGCTAATTTTTTCTATATATTTTTAGTTGTCTGATTAATTTCTTTCTATTTTTAGTAGACGGAGTCTCACTCTTGCTCAGGCTGGTTTCGAACTCCTAAGCTCAAACAATCTTCCCGCCTCGGCCTCCCACAGACTCAGGTTTTTAAGAACAACTATGTTCTCCCGACCTCAGCCTCTCTGTAAAGAGGTGAGCCACGTCTCCCCCACATGATTGAGAACTCCCCACAAAAGAACTGTTTTTCTATTAAAGTAGGAACTTCATAAAGCATTCCAACAGGATAGGCA
This sequence comes from Propithecus coquereli, assembly GCF_000956105.1. Classification (NCBI taxonomy): domain Eukaryota; kingdom Metazoa; phylum Chordata; class Mammalia; order Primates; family Indriidae; genus Propithecus; species Propithecus coquereli. Next base: position 5,078,340 of record NW_012138191.1, on the reverse strand, counting down.
TTCCCCAAGGGAAGCAAGTGGGCCCTGAACCAGCTTGGGGTCCCCCAAAGCAGCGGGGTACTAGGGTGACAATGGGAGTGGTCTACCTAGGAAAAGGCAGTAAAGGGGTACGTTGTACGTGACTCCAAAGTGCTAATAGGATACAGATTTCTGATCCTGGCTTTTAGCAGATAACAGAAACTGACTTGATTTTTGAGGCTTCCTGGAAGTGGCAGGAGGTGATGAGCTACAGCCTATTCTGCAGTTTAGCCTTTCTGAGATGGCTCCTGACAAAGATGCTTCCAACTTTCAATTGGAGAGAGATTTGGGTTGGATCCACTCCCCAAGCAAGCAAAGGCCTCATCCTTTCTAGAACCATTTTCCTTTTTTTTGTTTGTTTTGTTTGTTTGTTTGTTTGTTTGTTTTAAGAGACAAGGTCTTGCTCTATCACCCAGGCTGGAAGCTGCAATGCAGTGGCAAAATCATAGCTCAGTGCAGCCTCCAACTCCTCGGCTCAAGTGATCCTCCTTCCTCAGCCTCCCGAGTAGCTAGGACTACAGGCACGTACCACGTGTGGCTAATTTTTTTTCATTTTTTGTAGTGACAGGGTCTCCCTATGTTGACCAGGTTGGTCTTGAACTCCTGGCCTCAAACAAGGCTCCCACCTCTGCCTCCCAAAGTGCTGAGATTACAGGTGTGAGCCACTGTGCTCTGCCCGTCTTTCAGTTATAACCAGATCTCCAGGGCCCAATGACACTGCCAGTCCTGGCTAAAGGAAGAGCTCCTGCCTCTCCCAAGCGTTCCCAGGCTGAATTGCAGGTCGACTCTGCTCTTCCCTATCCCTGGCATCTCCAGAGCCCCAGTTCTCTCCTGGGGTTTACACTGGTCTGCATAGTCCAGTGCAGAGACCCTTTGTGTCCCTGCTGGGATATCAGGTTTCAAATCTCTTCACACCAGTGTTTCACAATGTCTCTTGAAAAGCTCTGTCATAAGGAATCCTGCAATAAAGGTACTCTGGAAACCTCCCTTTTGGAGGTTGACAATCCATAATCATTTATTAAAAGTCCAAAGAACTACAACAAAGTAGCGGACACCAACAACCAGATTCCCCGTATCTTTCTTTTTCTGTTGTGAAAAGATTGAAGTTGGTGGTAGGGTAGGACCTAAGACAGGAAAATCACTACTTCTCCAGAATGGAGCAGGTACTTGGGACTTGGTGATAAGAAAGAAACCAGTTGCGGAAGCAGAGAAGAATTTATAGAGTAAAGACAGCCTAAGATAGGAGGGAAAAAAAAACAACAACTACCATGGGCCTAACACAGTGGCAAGTAAACACTTTTGATTGTTTTTGTTTGTTTGTTTGTTTGTTTAGGGGTTTGTTTTTGTTTTTATTACTTATACCCTAGACCTATATCTATGGCGAAGGGCAGTGTGTGCTGTTTCCATTTCAGAAACAAGGCCTTGGAAAAAGGGCTCTAGTAGCCTGCAGGAGTGGGGAGAATGTGGCCCATGAGAACCACGAGGGCCACAGCTGTGTGAACTGGGAGCAAAGCAGGGCTTAGCCATGAAGAGCACGATGAGAACCAGGTAAGGGGACAGAACAGACCCTGCGGCCAGGTAACCTTGAGGTTGACCTTCTGGATCATTGAGCTAGTGCTGCAGGGCTCGCTGAGTCCTACAGGGATGGGGAAAGGCCTGGTCCAGGGTTTCAAGCAAGGCTGGGCCTGAAGCAGGGTCAATGGCCTTATCTAGGAGAATTAAAAACTTGCAGTGATAGAGACCACAACATGAAAGCCCACCCCTCTTTCTAGAATAGCTACCAAAATCTTTTTTCCCCTCTGAGAGACACATTTTCATTTACCCCCAGTACTAACAAGGAAGGGGGTCACCCTTTGTTCTACAAGGGGCTTTCAGTTATCTGCTGCCACCGTAATGCTACATAACAAACAGCCACAGAGCCTCAGTGGCATTCCACAACACGCATTTATTGCTCATGCTTTTGGGGTCAGCTGGGGTCAGCTGGGCGGCTCTGCTGATCTTGGCAGGGCTCGTGGTGGGACTGGCTGGCTGTCAGCTGGTGGAGGCTGGCCTTGGCTGGGACAACTGGGACAATGAGATCTGTTCCCTGCAGGGCTTCTTGAGGTCTAGGCTAGAAACCGTCACACTGTCACTGCCACATGGCTGAGCCCAGATCCAAATGGTAGGGACACAGACTCCACCTGTTTAGTGAGAGAAACTGAAAAGTTATGTGGCACAAAGAGTAGATACGGGGAGAGGTGAAGAATTGGGGCCATTAATGAATCATGTTATCAAAGGGGTGACATCTCCCCCTTGCCAATTTTGCCCCCCTCATTTAAAAAAAATTAAAGGCTTCATTCTATAACTAGAGGTAAGGTAAATGAATGACTACCTGTGTGGCCATAAAGACTGTAGAGTTAGGCTTAGCAGGATGACTATGAAATAAACAATTTAGGAGAAACATTCTGCCAGGTGGGGGTTCTTGTATGTCTTTCAGACCCATCCAGGGAACCAGAGGGGAAAGGCTGGTGCTTCTCCAGCACATTCCCAATAAATGTCATCTACAAGTTGAGAAGCACAACTACGTGTGCACTTCATCTCAACATCACCATTCTGTGAGGTTGTCAGAGCTCTGAGAGAGATCTCCATTTCATTTCCATTTCTTCTGGAGGCTGTGAGAGGCTAAGGCACTTCCCTGGTTCACTCTGCAGAAAAGGCAGTGCCCAGGCAGGACCTGCTTCCCTGGACTCCTCACCCTTTGTTCCCTCTGCCCTCCCAGATTCCCCTGGAAGGCTGCAGCTACTGGTCCCTAAAGCACCCTTGGCCACCCCATTCTTACTGCAGCATGGGAACATCTGAGAATCCAGCCAAGCCATTGGCTACCTGGAGGTGATGCCTCCCTTTTCTGCCAGTTTGGACAGCAGATCCTTCCACAGCGAGGCTTCAGCTAAAATTCCACTGACTGACATAACAGCTTTAGGAGTTGGACAAATGCATGGTTGAAGACCTTTCTTGTCTTCAGGAAGCACTTATTTTGTTCCTACGTGTTTTTCTGCCAGCTCCTTGGGCAATCGTTATGACTACTTTGGTGCATTTCCAAGAGATGCTAGTAACGCTCCAAAGGCAAGAAGTCAAAAAGGAAGTGAAATGCAGTAGTGCAATAGTCACTATAATAGAGGATACAGGGAGATGCCACCAAGCACCCTGCTTCAGCTGCAGAAGCAATGAAACATCACTACTCATATCCTAGGGGAAAAAATCCCAAGAATGAGAAAATCTGGGAACCTCTAGCCAGCAAAATAAAAATGTCACCACACTGTATCAGTGGCCTCTAACGAGAGGCAGGGTGAGGAAGTCAGGATGAGAGAATCACCAGGGAAGTCTTGGGGTAGTGACAGACCGCTGTTGCCACCCATGGATGTTCCTCCTAGGACTGTTCTGAAGTGTAAAGACAGGCACAGGACCCCTGCTAATGAACAGATGTAGCACTAGAACATTGATCTTCTAAGCCTCTTCTCTATTCATATAGTAACCCACTAAATAGGAAAATAAATATGTTCCTTGAAGAAGAATGTCTAGACTTTTCCATCACACATTCATAAGTACCTTCATTTAAACTACTGGGTTTTCAATGCTTGCAACCAATGGCACCTGTTCTCATTTTAGCAGATATATTGAGAATCAAAATGTAATTCCCACGGGAAATTTGAAAATATAATTCTCTGTCAAAATATGTGGCTCAGGACAAATCAGTGAAAACAATACTCATAGCCATAGAGCAGACAAAACCATAGGGACAGTGTTAGTCACAAAAGGGAGCCAGTGTTTCCCCAAGACAACTCAGTAGAGCTGGGTCAAGCCAAGGAAGACTTATTGTAGAATAGTATGTTCCCATAGGACTTTCTGTGATGACGGAAGTGTTCAATACCCGCACTGCCCAATATGGTAGCCACTAGCCACATGTGGCTATTGAGCACTTGAAATGTGGCTAATGCAACTGGGGAACTGAACTATTAACTTTTTGAAATTTTCAATTAACTTTAATAGCTGCATGAGGCTAGTGGCTACCATATTGGAGCACACAGTTCTAGGGTCTTGCTTTCTCTACTGAATTGCATTTTGTTCTGTTGTGTTCACCAGTGTTTCTCATGTCAACTTAAGCTGCTTGGAGTGTTTGGCTGTGTTCCCATCCCCTGTGGCAGGGGCTCAGGAATGCAGGGTTGATAAAATAGTTGTCACTTTGGAGGCAGCCAGCCTGAGGGTACAAACTTCAACATGGGAAAATTTGGGACCAAGCATGTGGGCGCCTTAGCATGAAGGCTAAGGTACTTGGACTCCTGGGTGCAGAGGGAAAAGGGAAGCTGAAAAGAGAGATTTCTTGATTTTTCGGGTCTGCCCTCATTGGAATGTGTCCTTTACAGAAAAATGAGCTGGCCTTTTGAAGAAAGAGGAAGGAGGCGTTGGTAAATGTGTTATCCTCACAGCCAGAAGAGAGGGAAGAGAAATGAAGAGTGACTTGCAATTAGAGACGCTCGGCAAGGCCTTTCACAAACAAAACAGGAGGGGTCAGAAAAGCTGTTCTCTCCCATGACTTTCTACTCTGAGAGAAGTGACCCCCTCGCTTCAAGATGATTCTTGTGCAAATATGCATAGTGTGTTTTTGATTAAGTGTCTAAACAAAACAATGGCATTGTGGGAAAAACTTGGCCCTGCCTGAGGTGAATTCTAGGGTTCCTGGGTGTATGTGTCCAACGGGGCCAGGAGACCCATGTGAAGACCCTGTTGGATGGGGTTCTGTGAAGACAGTTCTTACCCCTCAATAAATACTCAATGAGGGGGCACATGCAGGAATGGGAGGCAGGAGAAAGGAAGGGGACACGTGGCAATAAACAAGGGACTCTTGGATGCATCCCCCATGCTGTGATGTCATCTAAAGGAGTCTAATCAGTTTCCCATCTGAGGATGCATCTGTGTGAGAGCTGGTGGCCCGGGGGGGCCTGAAACCTGTGATAGTGACAACGGGAGCAGGGCATGAGGGAGATACAGGTATGGAAGCTGTGTCTCTTGGATCCTTATTCATTCCCTTACGACGTCGCTGACTTCAACATGGCCCCAAGAAGCACCCATCCATCTCAACTCAGTCACAAACCTCCTTAAGCAGTTGAGCCTCATGTTTAGACAGGCCGATATTTTATTTCTAGACAACTCCCTGAATTTAACATACGATCGTGCTCTCCTGCCAAGTCAGTGGAGAGAGGAGTTGACAACACTGGCCGCCCATTTGGAAAAAGACACAAGGTGTTGGATTTCGACGTTTGCTCACTGTAAGAGTTTACCAACTGCAAAATTCAGGGAACAGTCCACATGAGACCACCTTCACTTCCATCAGCAACTGTAAGTTTGGGTGGAAGTTTCAATAATTTGCTAAAAGGACTCACAGAACTCATTGAGTGCTGTTATAGCCATGATTACAGTTTATTACAGGGAAAGGAAACTGATTTCAATCAGCCAAGGGAGGAAGCTCATTGGGTGGAATCCGAGGAGCTAGCAAATGTGGAGCTTCTATTGTCCTCTCCCCATGGGGTCACGATGTATTACTTTTTAAGTATTGCTGTGTGACACTGTGTGCAGGGTATTGCCAACCAGGGAAGTTCCCTCAAGGCTTGAGTTCAGAGTTTTTATTGGGGTTCCACTACATAGTCATGATTGATTGATCAATTGCCCATGTGGTTGGTTTCAGTCTCCAGGTCAGCTGATACCTAATTACCCAAAGCCCCCATTCTAAGTCACATGGCTGGTCTCTCTGGTGTGGCCAGCCCCTTCTTTAAGGTATGGCCATCCCCTACCATAAATCACACTGGTAGACTATCCAGTGTGACCCAAGGCACCCAGGAAAATCAAGACACTTCTTTCAGGAATAACATGTCAAGGGCTGAGGGAGTAACTCCCAGAATCCAACATCAAAGGCCAGATCTCTTTTGGGACAAGAGAGGGACAAATTCTTTTTTGTTGTTGTTTTTTTGTTTTGTTTTGTTTTGTTTTTTGAGACAGAGTCTTGCTCTGTTGCCCAGGCTAGAGTGCTGTGGCGTCAGCCTAGCTCACAGCAACCTCAGACTCCTGGGCTCAAGTGATCCTTCTGCCTCAGCCTCCCGAGTAGCTGGGACTACAGGCATGCACCACCATGCCCGGCTCATTTTTATATATATATATTTTTAGTTGTCCAGATTATTTCTTTCTATTTTTTAGTAGAGATGGGGTCTCGCTCTTGCTCAGGCTGATCTTGAACTCCTGACCTTGAGCAATCCACCCGCCTTGGCCTCCCAGAGAGCTAGGATTACAGGCGTGAGCCACCGCGCCCGGCTGACAAATTCTTTACTACACACTTACACATAACAATAAATTCAAGGTGGCTCAAAGACCTAAATATGAAAAAAATCAAAGAACCAGAATAAAATACGAGTGAAAGTATTAGAATCCTGGGGTGGTCAGGTGCAGTGACAAAGGCAGAAAGGTGCTGGTGGGTTCCAGCTTGCCCTAATTCTCTTCTACCCGGCATCCAGGTCTTCTTCTCAACTCTGGCCCTGCTGACTGAGAGCAACCTGCCCCCGGTGCTCGGCTGCAATCTCACGGGAATGGTAGTTGCAAGAGCAGCAGTCTGCTGTGGACCCTCTGCAGCCCTGGCAGCTAGCGTGCCTGGCTGCCTCCCTACCTTCTCTGCAAGCTCCAACCTGTCCTCCCACGCCAGTACTTCGGGAGGACTGGGGCAGGACTTTCCTCTGATCTTCCAACACCCCTTCCTGGACCTTTACTTCCCGAGCCCCTCTCATAATTGTGCAGGTTTAATTCGAACATAAATCCCTTATTTCACAACACTCAGTGGCTCTGCTTCCCTGAGTGGATCCTGGCTGATACCACATATTTATATCTGTATCTATGTATATTTTGCATGACATATTGTGTGTGTGTGACACATATATATGTCGTGTATAATGTGAGGAAAATTTTCTGATGGGAAAGTTGAGTTTCAGTTTTCCCCGTAGAGGCTCTCGTGCCCTCAGCCCCCAGGGCTCGGATGCTCCCCTGTCACGCCCTGCTCCACTTGGGAACAAAACTCCCCTTCATCTTTGTCCTCTCGGCATGGCTCAGATAGCTGGAAACATGAAAAAATGCTAAACCCTAAGGGAAATAAGCAGAATACCCACAGGATCAAAACAAGGCCATTTCCAGAGCCGGCTGGGATTCCACTAGAGCTAACTTGATTTGGGGGATTCTTGGATTCCATCAGAAGGAGCTCAGGAAACTTCACCCCAAAATATGACTCCTCGGTATAAAGAGTATTTTGAATTAAAGGCCCTTAGAGATCCACAGGCCTTGGAAGGGGCTTTCCCTCTTTCTTCATTAAAAACCAGACCTATCAAAATGAACAATTGACTTCCCTTTCCCCTCCCTGTTATCTCAATATATCACAGGAAAGAAGATCAAGAATGCAATCAGACCTGACCCAAATCATTTTAAGTATAGTACCTCTCAGGTTAGTTTAATTTCCAAAGACAATCACTTACAATTCAGTCTGTTTCCCCTCATCAATTCGTTCTTCCACATATCTGTTCATCCTCCCTAGTGACCATTTATTGCCCCTAAACAGAATTACCTAGATTTCTCATCTCCCCCTTTTCCTCTAAAATGAGGGTATGTAAATTTCTGGACCTCACTGGGATACCGAGTAATCACTCTGTGATTCTCCCCTTGTGCATGGTAAACAGATCTCTTTCTCTTATTGATCTCCCTTATTGTGAATTGATCTTTCAGCGAAACTTCCAGGATGAATTGTTCTTTTGAATGGGTCTGTTTTTTTATGAAGAAAAAGGGAAAGCCCTTTCCAAAGCCTGTTGATCTCTAAGGGCCTTTAATTCAAAATCCTGTCTATACCAAAGAGTCATATTTTGGGGTGAAATTTCCGGAGCTCCTTCACCGTACATTTAATAAGTCACAGAGCTAGGATAGGATCTCAAAGAAGGTGTGACTGGGACAAACTCTTTAATATTCGCTGATTCGGAAAAAGCCACTGTCACAACAACACGTCAATCTTATACCTAAGCAGATGGTGGGGATGCAAGTTATCAACAGTTAGAGGAGAATTTGTCACCTGCAGGCAGAGCTTTTGGGAAATTCTGCTCCGATCTAGCGGCTTGTCAAGTGACTAGTGACCTAGGACAGTTGGTCATCAGAAAAGCAGGTGTCATAGCAGTGCCACCGCAACCTGACTGCAAACCCTTCTGTGATTCTGCTTGTGTTTGGAGGCGAGAAGAGGGAAAGCCCAAGAGAACTCCTCACATCAAAGATAAGCCTAAATCTAGCTCTTCTAATTCCAAGATCTTTCAGAAGATGAGAGAGGGAGGTTTTAAGATTGTTGCCCAAGTGACCCCCTAGATCAATTAAATCAGAATCCCTAGGGTGAGACCCAGGCATCAGTAGTATTTTAAATTCTCCAGGTGATTCTAATTGAAGCCAAGTTTAAGAACCATTGCTCTAGTTACGATTAATGCTTGTGGGATCCTGGAGGAGCCTGTGTCCAGCAAATAATGCAAGACACCCTCAGAAAATGTCACCATTCCCCACTCCTCATAGTCCTTCATGCTTTCACCCCCTTCCTGGCTTGTTTATATGCACAATAAATGGGGAGACCCTCCCTCCACACCTCTTTTCTCTGCTTTCTTTTTTTCTGATACAGCCCCAGATATAATATTCTATACTTGTCTTTCTGTTTCTATTTATTATCTGTCATCCCCACTAGAGTGTAAGGTCCATGGCCAGTGCTACCATGTTGTACAGCTCCAGGAGGCACCATTTATATATAACACAAAGTGAATGGTGCCCCCTGGAGTTGTGTGATGTAGTAGCCCTTCATGGGGGTGGAAATTTTGTCTTGTTCACTGTTGTTTCCCAAGGGCCTAGAACAGTACCTAAAACTCAACATATGTTCAATAAATGTTCTTTGAATGAATGAACATAAGAAAGTAATAAGGATTCTCTCTATGGAAAGACCTAGTCTCCCTCCTAGGACCTTGGCTCTGATGCTCATCATCATCATTTTCTTCTTCATCATCACCGTTATCATCATCATCATCATTGTTATTAAGCCACCACATAAAATTTCCTTTGAAGACAAGATTCCATGACTAAAAATAAAAGTTTGAAAACGAATGCCTTATTGAGGTGAGCTTGCCCCAAACCTGCCCATTCCCCACCCCAATTGGCTTTGTAGCCAGACATAGTTGAGTTTAGAATCTCCTTTCATCACTTACTAGCAATGGAATCCAGGGCAAATAATTTAATCATAAATGGTTATAAAAACTAACTTACTAGACTATTAAAGATTAAAAGAGGTCATGTATAAAGTGCCTGTGACAAGTAAATATGTAAAAACATGCCCAACTTCACTATCATCTAGGGAAATGCAAATTAAAACAAGATAATTTTTACCCATCAGATTGGCAAAAATGCTAAAGTGAAATAATATGTTAGTAAGGTAATGCTAGCTGCTGTTAACAGATGAACCTCAAAAATCTCAGCAAGTTAATAAAATAGACTTAATTTTCTCTTCAACTAAAGACCAATCAGCAGTGAAGGGAGAGGTTCCCAAAAAGGCACACACTAGAATGTTTATCACAACACTATTGTAATCATGAATATAAGCTAAATGTCTATCAATAGGGGAAAGTCCAAATAAACCATGTCTGCCAATACTATGGAATACTATGCAGCAGTTTTGAATGAGATAGATCTACACCTATTGGCATAGAGAGTATGCAAAGTCACATTGTTGAGTGACTACAATTTTCAGAATAATACAGCATGAGAGTACTTACATAAAAATAGCTATAAAATACCATATATTTTCCATATGGCCATAGATTTAGTAATGCATAGGAAAAATGTCTGGAGGGCATGTGTACCAAAAAGAAACAATTGTCAATTCTAGGGAAAGATGGGGAGGAAGAGAGGGATGGAGGGAGGGAGGAGGGCTTGGCAGTCACAGGAATAGGAAGATCTTATGGCTGAGTAAGCACAGAATCAAGCACACTCACACGCTTATACAAAGATATTGTATTAATTTCACTCCTAGGTATTTACCCAAAAGAATTGAAAACAGGGACTCAAACAAGTATTTGTATGCAAATGTTCATAGCAGTATTATTCACAATAGCCAAAAGATGGAAACAACCCAAGTGTCACCAACAGATGAATACAGGCACACAAAGTGGTTACAATGGAATATTATTCAGCCTTAAAAGGAGTGAAGCATTTACACCTGCTACAAAATGGATGGATGAACCTTGAAAACATTGTGCCAAGTGAAATAAGCCAGATACAAAAGAAAATATTCTGTTATTTCACTTAGATATCTAGAATAAGCAAATTCATAAAGACGGAAATTAGATTAGAAGTTACCAAGGGCTGTGGGAAGGGGGATAGGAAATTATTGCTTTATGGATAAGAGTTTCTGTTTGAGTGATAAAAAATTTTGGAAATGGTGGTGATGATTATACAACATTGTAGATGTAATTAATGCCACTGAATTATACACTTAAAAATGATTTAAATGGAGAATTTTATGTTATATGTATTTTTACCAAAACAAAAAAATAGAATTGACTGATCTACAGTTGAATCTCAAAAAACATATGATTTGATATATTCTCCACTTGCCTTCAGAGAGAATAAAATGGGGCCCTCTTGAGTCAAGAGAAGAAGAATGAGGATTATAAGAGCTGCTAAAAACCAGATTTTCCTTTCTTCTGCCTCAAGATAAGGTTTTCGGCATTTGGGTGTCTACCTCTGCTTAGACTATTCTAAAATGACAGAGACTTGTGTAAGGAAATGGAAGAATGTAATTAAATCTGATGAGGAGTGTTCTATTTAAATCTCTTTAATAGGAAATCTGCTGAGTTTAGTCATGTACTATGAGACGCTGATAATAGAGGTAGAAAATGCATAAGTCGGAGGAAGTCTGCCTTCGGAGCAGAGGGAGGGAGACTGGCTTTCTCCTTGTACTAATTACTGTGTTGATGCAGTTCTCCATAGTGCCATGTGTGTTTGGGGTGGGAGAGGGCGATTAAATGATTTATGGGTTTAATTTCCCTCGATGCTTAGCAGGCTGCTGTCCTGCACTCTGAACGCTGGGAAATTGATTAAAATAACAATTGTGGTTAGCACAACCACCAGCAATCAGCGAGGAGGAGCTGTTTTCGCCTCTTGGAGTTAGAATCATGAGCCCTCCCAGCTGCCTCGGGTCATCTCCTCAGCCCTTGGGGACCAGCGTGGAATTTGCAAAACTAACAAGATTTGACCTTAGCTAACAAGTTCAATAGAAAAAGTACCAAATTCTACAGGGTCCAAAGATCAGAGCAAAATGTGTCTGTTACTGGTCTCTGCTTTGCTCCTGCTCTTCAGGGACTCTAGTTCTCAGATAAGTACATTTGTAATCAAATCAAAATTAACAAATATTTGTTGAAATGGTGTTCGGGTGTGAGAGAGTATGGTTCCTGCGTGGAGCTAAGGGGACAAGAGTCGTAAGGAATGACAGAGGAGGGCAAGGATTTTGGCTTGGGAGGGGATGTGAAACTGTTTATATTAAAATAATGTAGAGCCATAAGCTATAAATAGTAATCAAAGTCTGATTTTTATAAAAGTGTAGATATAGCCAGAAGTTCACCAATAACTTCCTTACTGCTATGACTGGTTAGTGCTTACTGACACTGTCCTCCCTGACAGGTACAAGGTTTGTGACTCCCCCACTACCTCTCTAGATAACATTGCCATTGTAAGGCCCAAGACTTGTGCTTCTCTAGATAACATTACTATTATAAAGCCTAAAACTGGTCTTTGAAGTATTTTGCAGACTCTACATTCTGGGTGGACCCACTGATGTCAACTGGACCCATGGGTAGGTGTGGGAACAGATCCAACAGCCTTGAGTCCCCTTACCCAGGAAATCTCCCAACTGGGAAGATAATCTCTGCTTCTCAACCCTATGAGTTCATCCCCGCCAATCAGCAGACCCAATTCCCTACCTCTTTGCCTGCCAAACTATCTTTAAAAACCCTTTTTCTCAAATTCTTGATGAGACCAATTTGAGAAATTCCGCCTGTCTCTTCACATAGTGCCGGTGATATTAAACTCTTTCTCCGCTGTAACCCCTGCTGTCTCAGTGTATCGGCTTCCTCTTGAGCAGTGGGCCATAAACCTGGTTGGGCTGTAACAGTGTTGAGCAGTAGAAGGACACAGGTGTGGAGCCAGCAGGCCTTTCCACTTTACGTCCATGACCTTGAGAAGTGACTTTTCCTCTCTGAGTCACAGCTTCCTTGTCTGCATGGAGGATGATAGCAATATCCGCCACAGTGTTGCATGCATAAGGAAGAGATGTCTAAAGGCCTGGTGCAGAATTAAAACTTAGTAAGCGGTTGGCTTTACCAATATTGCTGGTTGTGGACGAAAGTGGAGAACCAAGGCCTGAATTCTCAGAAGAGTAGACTCAGGGGTGAGATGAGAGAAGGTGACATTGGGATGGGCACCAAGTCAACTGACGAGACAGAAATAGGACAGGAAATCGGGTTTGTTCTGCTTCTACCTCAACTGCTCTGATACTAACTGGATGTTCTACGATTAAGTTTAGATATTTAACACCCAGAGTTAGCACGGACCCCACAGGCAAAGACCAAAATCTTCCATAGGACTGCCATCACTGCAGATGCCAGCTGTACTTCAGGGGCCCCAGGCCACTTCCGACCAACTGGCTATAAATTGGGGGAGTTCTCACGACCCTCTCAGTTTCAACAATTCATTAGAATGGCTTGCAGAAATCACAGAAGGCATAGTACTTATGATTGCACTTTTATTGTTAAGGATACACATAAGGGAAGGTCTGGGAGGGTCTTGGATACAGAGCTTCCACGCTCTTTCTCTGTGGCGTCAGGTGCGTCACTCCCCTGCCCATCAGGTGTTCACCAATCAGGAAGCCAGTGTTTTCACTGGGGTTTCATTTCATAGGCATCATTAATTAAATCTTTGGCCATAGGGTTGAACTCAATCTCCAGTCCTCTTCTCCTCCCTGGGAGGTGGGTGACAGAATGTCCCAACCCTCTAATTACATGTTTGGTGTTTCTGGTGACCAGTCCCCATTCTGATGCTATTTAGGGACCCACCATGGGTCACCTCATTAACATAACAAAGATGCTTCTATCACTCAGAAAATTCCAAGGGTTTCTGAAACTCTGTGCCAGGAATCAGAGATACATGTAAATTATTACATGCCAATATATAAATTATTATATACCAGATACATTCTTTATAATTCCACAGGGTTGGGGCTTAAAGAATTGGCCTTGAGTTCCACCTGGTTTGGACAGGGCTTACCTTGATTTGTTTGTCCACCTGGACTTCAGTATCTTCCTTTGTTAATGAAAGTATTGCACCATTACCTTTAAAAGTCTGATTCAGCAAAGAAAACAATGTACATGTAGAAAAATACAGGAAGGACGTAAGTCAAAATGATTAATGGTGTTTGTCTCTGGAAGAATTTCTTGTCTTTATAATTGCTGGTACTATAATGTCTATATTTTCTATACTTTTTAAACATTAAAAATGTCTTTTGATTTTATAATATAATGCAGCTTTTAAAATTGAAGCATCTAATTTACATGTTTAAAATGCACAGATTTTAAATATAGAGTTGGATGAGTTTTGACAAATGTATACACCCATGTAACCACACACCCAAATTAAGATGTGGAACCCTTCCATTATTGGAAAGTTCCCTCTACACCATTCCAGTCTATCCTATTCCACTCCGCCCACAGCCAGCTCTACTCTGATTTTTAATACTGCTTTCGATTTGTCTATTCTTGAATTTCACATAAATGGAATCATACAGTATGCACTCTGTTGTCTCACTTTCTCTCAGCATATTGTTTTGAGATACGTCCATGTTGTATGAGAAATTCATTCTTTTTTATTGCTGTATAATACTCCATTGTGTGTGTGTACCATAATTATTTTGTATCAGTTTTCCTGTTGATGGACATTGGGTTGTTTGCACTATGGGGCTATTGTGAATAAAGCTTCTCTAAGCATTCTTGTACAAGTGTTTTTGTAAACATAGGCCTTTATTTTCCCTGAATATATACTCAGGATTTGAATTTCTAGGTTGTAAGTGTATGTTGAATTTTTTAAGAAACTGCCAAATAGTTTTCCAAAGTGGCTGTACCACCTAACATTCCCACCAGCAATGTATGAGATTTCTAGTTGCTCTGCCTTCTCACCAACACTTGGTATTGCCAGTCCTTAATTTTAGTCACTCTAGTGATTGTGAGATGATGTTTGTGGTATTCATTTGCATTTTCTTGATGACTCATCATGTCGAGTATCTTTTCATTTGCTTTTTGGGGAATGATGTATTTTCTTCTGTAAAATTTTTGTTCAAGTCATTTGTCTTTTTTTTAAATGGGAAAATGCTTAATTTTTGTTTTTTTGTAATTTTTTTTTTTTTTTTTTTGAGACAGGGTCTCCCGAGCTAGAGTGCAATGGCGTCATTGTAGCTCACTGCAACCTCAAACTCCTGGACTCGGGTGATTCTCCTGCCTCAACCTCCCCAGTAGCTGGGACTATAGATGTGTGCCACTGTGCCCAGCCATGAAAATGCTTACCTTTTTACAGGTGTTTTTACGAGTGTTCATTTTGTCCTCCTAAAAAACCTGAGAAGTGGCTTGCTCAGCAGTAATCCCTTGTTACGGATGTAGATCTGAGGTTCAGAGAATATGCAGAGAATGCTTCACAGCACGATGATAGAATGGCTAAAACTGGAGGTTGGGGTCTTCTCGTCTTGTTCTCTCTTAGGTCCTGCCTTCCTTCTCCGTGAAAGGTTGTGATGCTGGCAAGACAATAGGCAAAGGGGCCCAGCAGATATACCTGAAACTCCTTCCTGATGTGAGCGAGCATGGGAAGAGAACACCCTGCTCCCCAAAATAGACCTTCGTGGAACTGCCACAGTTGCCTGCCTTGTTCATCCAACATCATGGCCCTACTGAGACCAAAAGGGAGTATATTCTTCAGCAGCTGCTCGGCTGCCCCTCCCATGAAATGGTGGGCAAACACTGCTTCTGAGTCCCTCACACAGGTTTCAGCACAGCCTGAGACCACATGGCTGCCAAGTGAGGCTGGCATGTCTGGGACAAAGCAGAAGGAGGTAGTCCTGGCACTC
This sequence comes from Propithecus coquereli, assembly GCF_000956105.1. Lineage (NCBI taxonomy): Eukaryota > Metazoa > Chordata > Mammalia > Primates > Indriidae > Propithecus > Propithecus coquereli. The sequence continues at coordinate 5,063,084 of NW_012138191.1, read as the reverse complement.
TCCAGTGTGGGTGCCCAGCCCTGCCACACCCCTCACACGGAAGGGGAGTGCACCTCACACCTCTCTGTGCAGTGCTCGCACCTGCAGACCTTGGAAAATGTCCAGTTCATTCAAACGGGGGAAGCAAATCCCTAGATGATCCATCATTGCCCCCAACCACTCATTTTTCCCTGCCCTCCCCACCACCCCACTCTCTATCTGCCTTGACATTGATTGTTGCCTGGACTCTGAGAGTGGGTCATTTACTTTAATTAACTTTTATTGATCACTTATAGGCTCAGAATAGTTGTAGTTACTTCCACTTATGTTATTTCATCATCTTATTTTATATCATTGTTCTTTTTAAAATTCACCTGCCTACCATCTAATGCCTTTAAAGAATCCCTGCTTTAAAAGTGATACACCTGTGTAGCCCATCACCCAGCTCAAGATCTAGAACACTTGCAGAACCCTGAAAGGTGCTTCAAAATCTCCCCAGCCAATATCCTGTAAAAATAATTGCTGTCCTAACTTCTATAATCATCAATTAGTTGAGCCTGTACTTGAACTTCATATACGTGGAATTACGCAGCATATATTTCTTTTGCACCTGGCTTCTTTTGCTAAACATTCACCCACATTGCATGGAGCAGTAGTGTGCTATTTTTCATTTCTGAGTAGTAGTATGAATATATCCCAATTTATTTATCTATTCTTACTGATGATGAAATTTGAGTTGTTTCCAATCTGAGACATTATGTACAATGCTGCTGTAGACATTTCTGTAGATGTCTTTTGGTGAAAATCAGCACTCATTTCTGTTGGCTATATAGCCAGGTATTGTAATGTTGTTATATTTAACTTTATAAGAAACTGTAATATAATTTTTGATGTGTTTCTACCAATTTTTACTCTCAAAAGAAATATATGACAATTCCAATTGCCCCACATCCTTGCCAACCTTTGGCATTTTCAGACTTCTTTTTTCTGTTGGATGTGCACTGTAGTTTTAATTTGTATTTCCTTTCGAGATTTTAAAAAATGTTTGCTAAACTATGGCATCCAGAATTAGTATTAAAAACAATAATTGAGTTAATGTTGTTGTTTTTAAAATTTCACTCTGTTGGGTTTGTAAAGCGGTGCTTTGGATTGAGTGAGATCATCTATTACTCAGGTTTGCAAAAACATAGCAATTAAAGTAATGGACTCCAGTAGTCATTAGCATTTCCATTACCAAGTGACCCTTTTAAAACTTCAGTCTCGCCTTGAGAGCTAGACCTTTGGAAACTTCTTGGGGTTTGTTTTCCCACCATCTATACTATGGACAAAGGAGTTCTCTGCAGGGCCACTTAAAAAATATACTTTGAGCAGCTATCATTGTCTTCGCACGACTATTACAGCCGGCTCCAGAGCCTTCTCTCTCCTGTGCACAATGGCAACTCTTAAAGAAGAACTCATTGCACCAGTTGCAGAAGAAGGGGCAGTGGTCCCAAACAATAAGATCACTGTAGTGGGCGTTGGACAGGTTGGTGTGGCGTGTGCTATCAGCATTCTGGGAAAGTCCTGGCTGATGAACTTGCTCTTCTGGATGTTTTTGAAGATAAGCTTAAAGGAGACATGACGGCTCTGCAGCATGGGAGCTTATTTCTTCAGACATCTAAAATTGTGGCAGATAAAGATTACTCTGTGACCACCAATTCTAAGATTGTGGTGGTAACTGCAGGCGTCCGTCAGCAAGAGGGCGAGAGTTGTCTCAATCTGGTGCAGAGAAATGTTAACGTCTTCAGGTTCATTATTCCCCGGATCATCAAGTACAGTCCTGATTGCATCGTAATTGTGGCTTCCAACCCAGTGGACATTCTTACATATGTTACCTGGAAACTAAGTGTATTACTCAAGCACCGTGTGATTGGAAGTGGGTGTAATCTGGATTCTGCTAGATTTCGCTATCTCATGGCTGAAAAACTTGGCATTCATCCCTGCAGCTGCCATGGATGGATTTTGGGAGAACATGGCAACTTGTGTGTGGCTGTGTGGAGTGGAGTGAATGTGGCAGGTGATTCTCTCCAGGAATTGAATCCAGAAATGGGAACAGACAATGATAGTGAAAATTGGAAAGAAGTGCATAAGATGGCGGTTGAGAATGCCTATGAAGTTATCAAGCTAAAAGGACAGACCAATTGGGCCACTGGATTAAGTGTAGCCGTTCTTATTGAATCCATGCCGAAAAATCTTTCCAGGATTCATCCAGTATCAACAATGGTGAAGGGGATGTATGGCATTGAGAATGAAGTCTTCTTGAGCCTTCCGTGTATCCTCAATGCTTGGGGATTAACCAGTGTTATCAACCAGAAGCTAAAGGATGATGAGGTTGCTCAGCTCAAGAAAAGTGCAGATACCCTGTGGGACATCCAGAAGGACCTAAAAGACCTGTGACTACTGAGCTCTCGGCTGTAGAAATTCAAAAACTACAATGTGATTAACCCTGAGCCTTTAGTTTTCATCCATGTACATGGATCATAGTTTGCTTTTATCTTCCTAAATAAGTGAATTTGGGCTCAAAGAATCAAAGCACATGCTTGATTTAATGCTTGCAATCTGAGCCCTTGGACAAATAAAATTAACCATCATAGTGTGAAAAAAAAAATATATATATATATACTTTGAAGGGCTCAATATGACAAGAAAGATTGTAAGTGAAAGACCCAATTTATTCTTGCTGAAGTTTTCTTATAGGAAATCTTTGTTCGATTTTGAAAAATCACATATTTCATTTTGGAAGAATCAGTTAACATAAAAAAAAATCCTGTGCTTGAGGCAAAGCACGATCTTTGGTTTTGAACAGTTATTCAATTGTTTCATGAGTTTGTGCCTTGTAGTTTAAATGATTTTGGATTCTGGCTAAGAGGGAACTATGTTTGCACACAAGTGCATGGATTAGTGTAACAACTGGGCCAGTGCCTGGCACGTAGTAGGAGCTCAAAAAACTTTGTTAAATGGCTGAGTGAAAACTATTCCTTCTCATGTATATTCAGTACCTAGAGCAAAGCTCTGCAAATGCCAGATGACTCAGAAATGTTTGTGAAAGGAAAGTAGAATAGATGAAAAGAAAAATGATTCAACGAGTGGAAGAGGAGAAAGGAGAATTAATCCTGGCAAAGTTCTCTTTATATAAGCAAGGTCTTTTTTTGTTTTCATAATACACACTCTTCACAACAAACATCCAGATATCCACTTGGATGTCCCACAGACTCCTCGTCTCTACATGTTCAAAACTGAACTCACCAATCAAGCACCTCTTGTATTATCCTGGGTAGAGCTGGAGCCCATTCTACTAAGTGAAGTATCACAAGAATGGAAAAACAAGCACCACATCTATTCACCATCAAACTGGTACTAACTGATCAACACTTATGTGCACATATGGTAGTAATATTCATCGGGTGTCAGGCAGTTGAGTGGGGAGGAGGAGATGGGTATATTCACACCTAATGGGTGTGGCGCACACTGTCTGGGGGATGGGCATGCTTGTAGCTCTGACTCAGGTGGGACAAAGGCAATATATGTAACCTAAACATTTGTACCCCCGTAGTATTCTGAAATTAAAAAAAGACTGAACTCACCGTATACACTGATCTATAACCAACCTTCAAGACCTCTTCCTACTGTATTTCCTCTTAGTTAATACTACCACAAGCCAACCCTGTCCCCAAGCCAGAAAATTAAAAGTAATCCTCAACTCTTCTCTCTTTCTCCAACTTATTCATTCACAAATTAGTTCATTCAACAAGTATTCACTGAACACCTTTTATACACTTGAGTTCGTTCTTGGTGTTGAGTACATGTATTTTGGACAATCTCACCCTGGGAAGAGCTTTTCTTATTCAAGAGCCTGACTATTATAATCCTGATTCCCTTGGCAACAACCTATCATTTGAGACATGTTCCAGACTTAAGAACAAAGGCTGGAAACTTCATTTCATGGCTTAATTTTCCATTCATAGAGGATGAGTCAAAGGTGACTCATCTGATAACTATTCCTATTGAATTGCCATATCTAGCTGAGAGAAATAGCTCCATTCACAAAATCTTTCTCTCTTCTTTCTTACCTCTGCAGTAGAGAGACATCATCTATTTAATCAGATTTCTCAACTGTGTGAGGACTAGAAGACATAAATAAAGATGGAGTTTGGTATGGATCAAGAGGATTTGGGATGCCTGGGGGTAGGTCATTCGCATATATGCATGAAGTCATAGAACACACTGACCCAGAGGAAGGATGAGAAAATATGTCTCAGACCCAGATCTTTCACTTTCTGGCAACGTCAATGTCAAACACCAGACAGTGGAAATGATAACAGAATGAGATATCACAAAAACATTCAATTTTATAATGATTTGATGAGCAGTTATTATGGATAAGGCAAATACAGGCACTCCCTGGGTTAGAAATATCTAATTCTCCACAGACTCATACATGCAAAATTTAATTTTGACCGGCATCCCTTTCCTCTGACCACTCTGAAATCCCCTCCGCAGTCTCTCCCACTCCTACCTCCCATCTCAGGCAGCACCTAAGAAGGAAGCTGAGACAAACACCTGCCCTGACCTGATATTTATTTCTAAATATTCCCTTCATCCATTTTCCCATTAATGGTAAGCGAATTTTACATCAAACAAGACATTTCTTATTTGTAAACTCATCTTTAAACATGTCCTCTTCCTCCTTGTTCTCTTATTTTTCTTCTTCCTTTTTCCTGTCTTCCGCTCTCTCTCCCAGTCCCTGTGGTCTCAATGTGAGCCAAAAACAACCTTAATCAAGGTTAAGATGAGTAATGCTTGGGCTACACTTCAAGAAAAATCGAAGTGTTTAATGATATCTACTGATGTCCAGAGACTATAAAATTCTTTATCAACTTTCTTTTCCTCCTCTAATAAGTTTTCTTATCAACCATGAACATTCGAAACAACAACAAAAAAAGGCCTCGATCATATTTAATATTAGCATTTGGTGCACAGTTTATGAATATCGAAAGAGTATAACTTATATTTTTATTGTGAATATGCAACATTTCAGCCACATTGAGTGATATAGGCTTCTATGGGGACACAACCACCATTAAGAATATTACTATTAAGAAAAATTTCAATGAGAATTTCTAACTGTCAGACCTAAAACTTACTTTTGGAACCCAATCTGCAAATTGGGACTTCCAGATTTGGAAGCATCTTTGTTTTCTGTGTCCATGAGTTTATGTAGTTTCCAAACACAAGTCATTAACCAGGTGTTGGGAGAAAAAGCATTGACAGCTTTCACAGATGGCAAGTCTATGCAAGTATTTCACTCCTGTAAATGTGTATGTGTGTGCGTGTAGGAAGGAGTGAGAGTGCTAAAAGAGATGGCTACTTTCTGTCCCCCACACCCATCTCCCTGGCTACTTACAGGAGTATGTGGGAAATAACCTTCAAGCTGGCCTAGCAGAGCCCAGAAGGCAGAGGGAGATATAGCTATTGGGGTAGGAGCCCGTCTTGTCCCAAAACACCCAACAGCATGCAATGCCAATGCAAGAGCCAAGGAGGAGTGTCTCAGGGGGAGAGCTGAGTAGCAGAGGCGGTTCCACCAAGCTTTCAGTTGCACCCATTGCCCAGATTCCCAAAGCCAAGTTCATGTGCCCATCTCAGCGCATATCTTTCCAGTCCCTGAACTAGGACATGTTGGAAATCATTGCCCATGTGCCTCTCATGAGCGTCTGGACCAAAGTCTCAATTTTTCTGATTCAACCAACTCTTTTGTAACCACTTGTTTACCTTAATTTCCTCTCAATTTACAGCCAAATCACACCACTTACCTGTAAGAAATGTCGTTTGTAATCACATCTAGTCCTTCCCGCACTTCCCTCCTTCCCTCTCTACTTTCAGTAGGAATCCTGGGCACTAGGTAGGTGCTATATTATCTCTATTTATAGATGAGGGAATTGAAGCTTATAGAATTTAAATAATTGGTCTCACAGGTAACAAATATTGCAGTGAGATCTAAATCCAAGTTCTCTGACTCCAGAGCCTGAGCTCTTAACCATCATGCTATACAACCTCTCCAACAAGGAAAGAGAATGACATTATAATAATAACATGTGTCTTCTAGGGACATTGAGAGGATTAAATGAAGTAATTTAGGTTCAGCTTATATCATATAGTAAGATGTAACAAGTGTTGGTGATAGTATGATAATGAACATGGTAGTAATGAAAAAGGAGGAGAAGGATAAAAAGGAGGAAGAGAAACATCAAAATTTTCACCTGTCTACCTCTTTTAACAATGATCCTCACTGCTTATTGTGGAAGATAAGTAGTCTTCATGGTGGGAGGGAGTGGACATAGGAGGTGACTGGAGGTCATACTTTGGAGAAAAGCACAGACTCTGTAGAATTTGATGAAACGTTTACTTTTTGAGTTTGAGATGTCACATTGCTTACCTCCTTGCTTCCAAAAGGCATGCCAAGGGCTATTTAGTCCCTTGAGACTCTGCAAGTCAGACTGATCTTGGGTTCATTTGCTTACCCTGGCAGTCAGGTAAAGGACTGCAGAGAATGGTAAGATGTGAAAGTAGAGGGGGCTGGGAAGGATGGGAGGTCAGTGCTCTGATATTGATGACAGGTCTTCTCCTCATCCAGACCCTAATCTCAGACAGTCCTGAGGCTAACTGCCCATGTTCTAAATGCCACTCTGTTGATCCTAAACATTAGGGTGTAATGAGGAGCTTGTCCCTACTCTTGGAGGCCTCTACAGGGGAAGGATAGGGCCGGAGTTTAGGGAAAGCCAGTCTACGCATCAGAAGACAACCAATCAAATGTGCTGATCTCTGCGTTGGGGCAGGGTTATTGGATATTAATTACCAGAGGCCTCCTGAAGCTGTGTTGGAGAATGCAAATCTAAGCTAAAAGCAAAGATCAACATGTACACATGTCTGTGGGGGCTGGAGAGAGAGGTCCACTATATGAGCAAAAGAGAGGTCCAGAAAAGGAGGGAGACCCATGCACGGGCAAGATCTTTAACACAGGGATTCTGACCCACAAGTATACATAGTCTAATCACATCTGCCAGCCGAGCAGTCAGATTAGCAACTCTGCCTTTGATAACAGACACTGGTAAGGGGTGAACAAAACCCAGCCACGACAGAGAGAGAGCAAAAGGAGGTATAGATCGAACAAAAGGAGATCTCTCCCTCCTGCACAAGACATATCTCTTGGTACCTCCAATTTCTTATCCATAAAATAGAGATTTTATTTTACAGCACTTGTATAGTACTACTCTCTGTTCTATACATTTTACCAATAGTAACTCATCTAATTCTCTTTCATTCCTTTGAGGTAGAGACTGTTATACCAATTTTGAAGATGAGGAAACTGAGGCATAGATAAAGTAATTTGCCCAAGAGCATTCTTTTTTTTTGAGACAGAGTCTTGCTCTGTTTCCTGGGCTAGAGTGCCGTGACGTCAGACTAGCTCACAGCAACCTCAAACTCCTGGGCTCAAGTGATCCTCCTGCCTCAGCCTCCCAAGTAGCTGGGACTATAGGCATGTGCCACCATGCCCGGCTAATTTTTATATATATATACATTTTTAGTTGTCCAGATCATTTCTTTCTATTTTTTAGTAGAGACGGGATCTCACTCTTGCTCAGGCTGGTCTCCAACTCCTGACCTTGAGCGATCCACCCGCCTCAGCCTCCCAGAGTGCTAGGATTACAGGCGTGAGCCACCACGCCCGGCCCACAGTCACCAATTCTTTTTTTTTTTGAGACAGAGTCTCACTCTTTTTGCCCGGGCTAGAGTGAGTGCCGTGGCATCAGCCTAGCTCACAGCAACCTCAAACTCCTGGGCTCAAGCAATCCTTCTGCCTCAGCCTCCCGAGTAGCTGGGACTACAGGCATGTGCCACCATGCCTGGCTAATTTTTTCTATATATTTTTAGTTGTTCGATTAATTTCTTTCTATTTTTTAGTAAAGACGGGGTCTCACTCTTGCTCAGGCTGGTCTTGAACTCCTAAGCTCAAACAATCCGCCCGCCTCGGCCTCCCAGAGTGCTAGGATTACAGGCGTGAGCCACTGCGCTCGGCCACCAATTCTTAAATCAACTGATGTATGTGTATATATACACATATATATTATATTTATATATATAATGAAGGAAAGTTCTTGGACCTTTAAAAGATGCCTATGCGAAACACAAACTTAACAATAAAACTTGCCTGGTTTATGTTTCTACTTTTGCAACAACTACTTCCTTCTACTTGCCCAGCAACCCACATGCCCAACAGTCACTTGACTCACCCTGCACCACTGCATGAACATAGCACAAATGAATCAAAGGACCACTTTGTTCTGGGCACCATGCAAGTCTTCACTTACCTCCCTAAAACCTGGCATAGTTTGACATTGCATAGTAACATGTTCCCTCCACTGTCCTGGCTGTAATTGTTCTGACCCCAGCTAGACTGAGCAGAGCCAGACACTCCACCACTTGCCCCCACTTCCTGTCCAATCTTCTGCCCACCTTGTCAGGTCATGGCCAGACAGGAGCTCAGGAAGGAAGATATTTGTGTGGGGTAGACACATCTCCTTGATCTCCTTTGAGGAGGTTGGGCTGCAGTTGGGTTTTGAAATACGAGTAGGATTCAGGCAAGTACAAATTCTAGGAGACGCTATTCCTGATTTTGGAAATGGTAAGAAAGGACATAGTGGTAACAAGTCCAAGGAGATAGAGGATCCACCTACAGATCTAGGGCGTTTCCCTCCCTAGATCCTGGCTGAACAGGAAGCCAAGGGGCCAAGGGAGGGATGAGAGGGAAGCTAAAGACCTTGAACACACTGGCACCTCAGCATAGCCAAGGGATGGAGGAAAAGGGCATTCGCCCACATCCCAGAACTGAGGTGAAAAATAAGCCTGCCCACTGTGAGACTAGGAACAGGATTATTTGGGGTCCCAGAACCCCTACTCAGGCATTCTCAACTATTTTTTATGTCTCAACTATTTTGGAAGTCTGGTGAAGCTAACTGAGTCTATTTCAGAATGATGTTTTAAATAAGACAGCAAAGGAATACCAAAGAAACCAATTATGTCAAAACACAGTTATCAAAATATTTAAAAAATATGTTTGCTTCCTTGTTAAACAGTAAATCAAACTATGCTTTTCAAACTATCTGTGGAGAAGGACCAATTTATTTTTCCAACCCATCTTGGACTGACAACTTTTAAAAAATAAGAATATGCAATAAGAGAGAATGTGAAATACAAATCTTAATTTTTTATTATTTGATTCTAAATATATTAGATTATTCTGTCAAATTGTTGTCCAAGTTTCTAACGGCTTACTCTCAATACCTGTTCTTACCTTGTCATGAACCTGTCATAGTTCACAGACTGGCACCAGTCTGTGGACCAGGTTCTGAGTAGCTCTGTATTAAATACAAGACCCAGCTGTGGGCCTAATAACGACTCTAATTTCGAAGACATGAGGAGCATAAACAATGTATCACTGGCACGTGATATGAAAATATCTGTGAATTCTGTTGGTGACAAAATCACAATGACCATTAATTCCATTTTAGAGTGTGTTGATTACTTCTATAATGGAAAGAAATACTAAATTTCAACCACAAATCCATGAAAATGAAGATGTAACTTTTTCCTGTCCAAGTCCCCAGGCCCCCTGTATTCTATTTCCAGGCCCACTGGAAGCTTTAGATTAGGGGCCCTGCCTCAGGCAACAGCAACGGTACTGAAGACCAGAGGAGGCCAGGAGGAAAGTGACCACACCGTGGGGGAAGCTCTCCCCAAACCTCAGCCTTCTTGTATCTGGGGTCACAAGGATGCAGGGTGAACGCTGTGGCTCTGACCAGCGGAGAAAAGAGCCTGTACGTGGTGGAGCTCAGGCCTGGACTTCACGCAAAGGGGAGCTCAGAACATTAGAACTGGATTTTGTTGGACACAGAGGCCCAACCAGGAAAGGTGAGAGAAGTGTCAGCCATGGGGACAGATGGAGGAAGCCATCAGCCTGAACAATGAGGCTCGTCAGCTGCTCTGGCCTTGTAGGGTTCAGAGGGGTCTGGGGGCCTGGTATGCCTGTGGGGGCTCTAATGGAGACCTCTTTTTCATTTACAGAATTGTGTTTTTCCCTGATGTTTGTCCAGGCTCAGAACTCTCTCTCCTCCTTCTTGCCTCCTTCCCCTCACTGAAGGTCACCTTGTGCCAAACATGGAGGTAAATATGTGTCTTCTCATTCAACCCTAACCCTGTGGGATACGCGCTCTCACCACCCTGCCTTACAAGTGGGGAAACTAGCTAAAGGCCACCCAGCTAACGGGACAGTAGTACATGGCCCTACTGGGACTGCAGTTAGGACCCTCTGAATGCAGAGCCCGTGAGCACTGCATGCCCCTGACGTGCCAAATCCTTGATTCCCTTGGAGAGATGCAGACAAGTTCTGCTGAGCACACTCAGGGCTGGGAAGTGCAAGGAAAAAAATAATCCTTCACTTTCGACACTTCTTGTATTGTTTGCATTTTATGATAGCACACATTTTGTTTTACTTTCTTTTCTTAAAGGAAGAAGTATCTCCACGAGGCAGACAACATGAGATGGCTGACTGCAGGATGGCTGAGTGTTGGCATCCAGGTCCCCCTTGGGCACTGGAATGTTTCCAAGGGCACATAAGGACTTGGGGAAGTGCATGATTCTGCAGTTGGGGCCAACAGTGCCCCCTAGAGGGCTCAGGGCTGCACTGCTCTGGTGGCCGTTGAAGTGGTGCAGCACCTGGAAGTAGCCTCCACAAAACCAGAGAACATCAGAGGCAACTAAGACAACTCATGTCAGTGAGTTGGCAGATAGGTCATGGGCTATCTTGGCAAGTGGGGGCCACAGGAAAGGAATGAAGGGAAGAAATGCCCAAGGGCTCTCTTGGAAGCTTGTTGGGGGGGTGTCCAGGTCAGTGACTTTAGGGCCAGGACCTGAGAGATGAGGTTCAGGATTAGTTCCTCAGTCACAGGAATTTAGACAGTTACCACCCGTATGATGCTCAGTTCCACATTTATAGATGCAGAAGTGTTGAGAGGATTAAAGTGAAAGCACTTTGTATTCATGGTTAGTTCTTATTATTATTGTCAATAGGTGAGGCACAGCCTGTTGTCTAGGCCCTGCCCCTCTCTTTTCTCACTGACCATCAGGAATAGGCATGCTTGGTCCCTACAAAGGCTTACAGGTTTCTTATTTTAAAGGCGTTGCAGTAGGAGCCCACATAGCTACCAAAGCTTGATTTTGAAGGAAGCGATTGTCCCCTATCTGGGAAACCAGGGATCTGCAGCAGAGGATTCTTAAAATAAAAGCTAGGGGGTGACCTCATGGACAAAGAGCAGGAACAAGACAAAGATGCTCACTTTCACCACTGCTGTTCAATGTTGCTTTGAAAGTCCTAGCCAGAGCGAGGAGCCAAGAAAAAGAAATAAAAAGCATGCATATTGGAGAAGAAGAAATAAAACTATCTTTATTCATAGATGACACGATCCTATAATAGAAAATCCTGAAGGGTCTACAAAATAGCTACTAGAGGTAATAAACAAATTCAGAAAAGTTTCAAGTATAAGATCAACACCCAAAAATCATTTGTGTTTCAATACACTAGCAATGAACAATCCAGAAAGGAAATTAAGAAAGCAATACCACTTATAATAGCATCTAAAGAATAAAATGCCTAAAAATAAATTTAACTAAGGAGGTGAATGATTCGTACAATGAAAATAATAAAATGTTGCTGAAACAAATTAAAGAAGACCTAAATATATAGAAAGACATTTTGTGCTGGTAGATTAGAAAAGTTAATATTGATAAGATGTTGATACTATCCAAAGAGATCTACAGATTTGATGCAATGCCAATCAAAATCTCAATGGACAGATGGGAGGGGGAGGAGGGGAAGGGTATGTACACACATATGAGTGCAATGTGCACCATTTGGGGGATGGACATGCTTGAAGCTCTGACTCGGGTGGGACAAAGGCAATATACGTAATCTAAACATTTTTTCCCCCATAATATGCTGAAATAAAAAAGAAAAAAAAATCTCAATGGCCACTTTTTAAGAAATGGGAAAGTCAGTCCTCAAATTCATATGGAATTGCAAGAGGCTCTCAATAGCCAAAACGATCTTGAAATGGAAGAACAAAGTTGGAGGACTCACACTTCCCGATTTCAAAATCTAATACAATAGCTGTAGTAATCAAAAACCATGCAGTACAGGCATAAAGATAAAAATGTAGACCAATGAAATAATATAGAGAACCCAGAAATAAACCCTCATATGTATGGCCATTATTTTTCAGCAAGAATTCCAAGACCATCCATGGAAAAAGGACAATTTTTTTTCAACAAATGGTGCTGGGAAAACTGGAAGTCCACATGCAAAAGAATGAAGTTGGAGCCTTACCTTACATCATATAGAAAAATTAACTCAAAATGTATAAAAGATATAAACTTAAGGATTTATATGATAAAACTCTTAGAGGAAAACACAGAAGTAAATCTTCATGACCTTGGATTTGGCAATGGATACTTAGATATGACATCAAGAGCACAAACAACAAAATAAAAAACAGATAAATTGGACTTTGTCTAAATTATAAACTTTTACACATCAAAAGACTTATGAAAAAAGTGAAAAGACAACCTACAGAGTGACAGAAAATATTTGCAAATTATACATCTGATAAAAGTCTAGCGTCCAGAATATATAAAGAATTCTTACGACTCAACAACAAAAGAAAACAATTCAACTTAAAAATGGGCAAAGGACCTGAATAGACATTTTCCTAAAGAAGATATACAAATGGCCAAGAAACATATGAAAAGATGCTCAACTTCATTAGTTATTAGGGAAATGCAAATCAAAACTACAGTGAGGTATCACTTCACATCCACTACAGTGGCTATAATTAAAAAAACAAAAAATAGTGGAACACTTGTACATTGCTGGTGCCCACCATTTAAATTAAAATGGTTAAATCATTGAGGAAAACAAAGTGGTAATTCCTCAAACAGTAAACATAAAATTACCATATGACCTCGCAATTACACTACTAGGTATATACACCAAAAAAATTTGAAATAACAAGTACATGTGCACACATGTTCATAACAGCACTATTAACAATGGCCAAAAGATGGAAATAGTGCAAATAACCATAAATAGAAGAATAGATAACAAATTGATGTATGTACATACAATAGAACATTATTCAGCCATAAAAAAGATTGAAGTACTGATATATGCTACAATGTGGATGAACCTCCAAAACATTATGCTAAGTGAAAGAAGTCAGACACAAAAGATCACACATTGAACAATTTCATTTATGTGAAATATCCAGAACAGATAAATTCACAGAGACAGAACACAGATTGGTGATTGCCAGGGACCACAGGGGAGGGAATAATGGGAGAAACTACTAATGGGTAAGAGATTTTAATTTGAGTGATGGAAATGTTTTGAAACTAGATAGAGGTGGTGGTTGCACAATATTGTGAATATACTGAATACCACTGAATTGTTCACTTCAAAATGGTTAATTTTATGTTATGTGAATTTCACCTCAATAAATTATTTTAAAACAGAAAAAGCAAGAGAACTCTGGGATTCTTGAGACATTGCCACTTATGGTGTAGTATGCAATGTGATAATTTTTTAATGCACAAAACAACAATACCTAGTGGCAGGTCAGAGAACTTCCCTGATTTTAAAATAGTGATGAGCTTAAACAGTATTTTGGGATAGCTACAAGAACTACAATATGATGGAAGATCTGTAATTTCTGTTGGTAGCAAAGTTACAGATAAACTGTTAACACTACTGCCTTTTGTTATCCACATTCATCCTGAAAAGAAATACTCAATCTTAGTTATAGGTTAATAAAACTAAAAATTTAGAAAAAAAAATTCTTTTCTTAGATTATGAACTCCCAGGCTAGAAAACCTTGCTCTAGGGTGGTAAAAATTGGAAAAAGATGAAAAGAACTTACTACGGAAGAAAAGTAACTGCTGTTACCAACTGAAATGGACCTCTTTGATTAGAAGTCAGCAACCTACAGCCCACAGGCCAAATACAGCCCATCAGCTGTTTTTGCAAATAGCGTTTTATTGGAACATAGCTGCGCCCATTGATTTACATATTGTCTATGACTACTTTCACACTATAACAGCACAGTTGAGTAGTTGAAACAGAAACCATATGGCCTGCAAAACCTAAAATATTTACTATCTGGTTCTTTCAAAAAAAATTTGTTGCTGACCCCTGCCTTCGAGAAATTCTGGCCAATTTTCTAGCGATTCCCAGCCTCTTAGTGGACGATCACATGTGGTTGGTCAAACTGTATACTGGATGAGGTGCCATGTGCACACAGTGAATAGCAACATCCAATATGCCTTTGATTGAAAATGGCAAATGTTCACTGAAACAAAAAATTAAAATTAAAAATTTATCTTTCACAGGTCCAGGCAAGATAGAGTAAGCTCACTCCAATGTGTCCCTGTCACTAACTATAAAACCTGGACAGAATTCATGGAACAACTATCCAAGGTCTTTGAAAAGCAAATAGTAGCAGGCAGATGGGGGAGATCAGTATTTGAAATAACACCAAACTGGCAGTGAGTTTTCCATTTTTGTTCCTCGAGTATCCCCTTGCCTGAATGCAGCACAGCCTGAAAACTGAGGCACCATTAGTGTCAACAGAGAGAGAGCCAAGAAAATCCCCCTAGTTCTTAGTAGAGGAGTAGGAAATAGCTCCCAATGCTTAGAGAGAATGGAGAAATCCCCTATTGTTACTGTTATTTCTTGTCTCCACTCTCTCATACCCAAGGATTCAACCAATCTTCCATGGTGGTGGTGGCCGTGGCAGAGGGGCTGCAAAGGAAACTAAAACTGTAAGGAAGGAGATATCAGGGTTCTCCAGAGACACAGAGCCAATAGAATAGATGGATAGGTAGACAGCTAAGAGGAAATTTATTATGGGAATTGGTTCACATGATTGTGGAGGCTGAGAAGTCCCATGGTATACCACCTGTAAGCTGGAGAACCAGGAAAGCCAGTAGTGCAATCCAGTGTGCGTCCAAAGGCCTGAGAACCAGGGGGAGCTGACGGCATAACTCCCAATCTAAGGCCTAATGCCTGAGAACCAGAGTGGTTGGGGGAGTGAGTCATTTAGGTAGGTCCCAGAGTCCAACCCAAGAACCAGAAGCTCTGATGTTTGAGGGCAGGAGAAGATGGATGTCCCAGCTCAAGGAAAGAGAAGGCATTCACCCTTCCTCCACCTTTTTGTTCTATTCAGGTCTTGAATGGGTTAGATGATGCCTGCCCACATTGGTGACAGCAGATCTTCTTTACTCAGTCTTCTGATTCAAATGCTAATTTATTCCAGAAGCACCCTCGCAGACATATCCAGTAATAATGTTTTCTCAGCTATCTGGGTATCTCTTAACCCAGTCAAGTTGACAGATATAATTGACCACCATAAAGGGTATTCCTCCTTTCCAGTCATTTTCCATCTCATCTTATGAGGTCAGCACTACTCTGATACTCAAATCAGACAAAGTTTAAGAAAAAAACCTACAGACCAATATCCTTAATTAACACAGACACAAAAAGCCTCAACAAAATATTAGCAAATCAAATTCAGTAATATATTAAAAGGATAATAAAACATGAACAAATGGAGTTTATTCTGCGAATGTAAAGCTGGTTCAATATTTAACAATCCGTCAAAGTAATGCATCATATTACCATTCTAAAAAAGAAAAAAAACTACATTATAATATCCATTGATGCAGAAAAATATTGGGCAAAAAAAAAAAAGAAAAGAAAAATATTGGGCAAATTGCAACATACATTCCTGAAAGAAGTTCTCAAAAAACTATGAATAGAAAGAAGCTTCCTCAATCTGACAAAGGACATTTACAAAAAAACCTGCAGATAACATCATATTTAATGGTGATAGAAGGCTTTTCCCTTAAGGCTAGGAACAAAGCAAGTATGTCCAGTTTTATCACTGGTATTCAACATCATACTGGAATTCCTAGCCAGTGCAATAAGGCAAGAAAAAGAAATATGGTATATGAATTGGAAAGGAAGAAATAAAACTGCCTTTATTCACAATGACATGATTGTTTACATAGTAAATTCTAAAGACTATACAAAAAACACTCTTAAAACTAATAAATGAGTATATCAAGGTCACATGATACAAGATTACCAAAGAAAGATCAGCTGAATTTTTTATGCTAACAATGAAAGAGTAGAAAACAAAACTTCAAAAATATATACAATTTTATTACAATAGCTGCAATAAAATGAAATACATATTTATAAACCTAATAAACATGTACAGAATCTGTATATAAGAACTACAAGACACTGAACTACAAGACACTGATGAAATAAATGAAAGAAGACATAAAAAAAGGGAAGATTTTACCATGTTTATGAATCGAAGGACTCAAAATAGTAAGATTGCAATTTTATGTATAAATTTAATGCAATTCCAGTCAAAATCCCAGGAGAATTTTTTGTAGACATAGATAAGAAGATTCCCAATTTATATGGAAAGGTAAAGGAACCAGGACAGCCAAAACAATTGTGAAAAATAAGAATAAAGCTGGAAGAATTACACATTGGAACAATATAAGGAGTCCAGAAATAGACCCACTCATAGTCAATTAATTTTTGACAAAGGTACACGGGCAATTTAAAAGAGAAAGGAGAGGTTTGTTTGTTTGTTTATTTTCCAAAAAATAATATGAGAACAATGGTACATCTGGGGATGAGAAAGAACCTGGACCTAAACTTCATGCATTATATAAAAATTAACTCAAAATGAATCATAGATCTCAATGTAAAGCTAAAAAACTTAGAAGAAGAAAGTATAATAGAAAATCTTTGTAACCTGTCATCAAAGAGTTCTGCATTGGTTATCTATTGCCACATAACAAAATCACCACAAACTTAGTGGCTTAACATAACAAACTATCATTTTCTGATAGTTCTATAGATTAGGAGTCCAGGCACGGCCGAGTAAGGTTCTCTGCTTCTAGGTCTCACAAGGTTACAATCAAAGTGTGAGCTGGGATTTCTATCTTGTCTGGGGCTTGACTCAGAAAGGATCTACTTCCAATATTACGTGGTTGTGTGGTTGTTGGCAGCATTCAGTTCCTTGTGGGCTGTTGTGTTGAGGACCCCAGTTTCTTGCAGGCTGTCAGCCGGAGGCCAGCCTCGGTTCTTACCACCTGGGCTTTTAGCAGGGCTGCTTGCTTCCTCCAAGCCAGTGAGGGAAAGAAAATCTACTAGCAAGACGGGTTATATACGGTTATCATAAAAGTGACATCCATCACTTTTGCTGTATTCTATTGGTGAGAAGAAAATTGCAGGTCTTTCCCACACTCAAAGGGATGGAATTACTTTCAAATGGTAGTTTTTGAGAGTTGGTAGCATTTATACTTTCTCAATGTATTAAAGCTTAAAACCCCACTAAGACTTCTGGGGCACCTCGTACACACCTGACTATGCCTCTGCATCATTAATGTTCTTCAGTGATCTCCAGCCCCTCTGCTCCAAGTGCCTTCTGGACAAAGTCAAGGCTACCAGGCAGGGCACACAAGCATCTCCAGGATCTGGTGTCTAACAGCATCTCCAACAGATTCTGAGCTGCTTATTGAATCTGCATCTTCACCAATGCTACGCTCTTTAGCTAAAATACAAGCTTCTGGCTAATTCCACCCCCTTCTTTGCAAGTTTCAACTCAGATATATCTTTCTTCACATAAGCCTTCCCTGAAAACCAACACTCCTTACCCTCCCAGCTGTGCTCTTCAGCATCCTATGCACATCTCTGTCTTGGGCTTAACTCACAATGCCACTGCCCTGTGATTGTCTCTTCATGAGGAAGTTTCTCCTTCTCTACTGCGAGATCTTGAGGAAAGGGCTCAGGAGCGAGAGAGGAAGTGAATGAGAAAAACAAATGACTCATTAATTTAAGAAGCAAATATCAAGAGTCTTAATAGCAGTTGCTATTGATTACTTGTTCTTAGAATTCACTTGCCCAACCAAGCATCTGCTCACTTCCATGTACTAGCTGTGACCTTGGGAAAATCTCTTTAATGCTCAGTATCTTTCTTATCTTTCAAATGAAAAATATTCAAGCCCTGATGGCATCATAAACTTGGAGCTACAATCAAATGAAAGGATCTGAGTACGCTTTCACAACTATGGTCTATACTTGCGAGAGGTTATTATCACAAGTTACTAAATCACAGTATGAAAATAGAAAAGGCTTGGAGATAACAAAGCTAAAATTTTTCATTTTATTAATAATGAAATGAGGTCTGAGTACGAAGAGACTTATCCAAGATCACACCATGGGGTAGGCTTGGAGCTTTCTCAAACCTGGGGCCTCTGGCTCTTCCCAATATCTCATTCTCCTTAGTGTACTCCAGTTTAACTTTGGAACAAAGGATTGTTTTTCTTAGTGGGGCCTTTTAGCTCCTTTTTATTTTCTTCAAATTGGAGAATAGCCATTTTTAAGTGCCCTGGATCTTTGTTGATTAAAAATCTAACTTTGCGTATGCCTACACCATGTCCCTCAGTGTCATGTACTTGTTTGCGTGGATCTTTAATGTACCAAGAGCCATGTGTTAACACAGAAAGCCCCTTAAAGTATCTGCTCCAACCAGACCCAGAGAAAGCTGAAACTGGGTTGTCTTTTAGGGATATTGTCTTTCAGGGATCAAGTTACCATGGCGAGCAGGGCTCTGCTATCTTGGCTCACAAACTGTTCCTCTGTGAGGTCTTCCACAGGCCAATTGCTCCATAAAACTGTGCTGTTTAATTTTGAGTAAAGGGGTAGAAAGTTTCCATAGAACAAAATGCCAGGGGAAGAAAGAAACTCCAAACTGAGTTTTCTAGAAGACTGGATTTAAATCTTCTCAGAACAGTATGTTACTTTGTCATTGCTCAAAGAGTGCTTTTGTAAGTCAGGTTGGTGGCGGCTGTCACAGTATGTGGGGGAGGATGTGTGGCATTTCATCAGAGGGGCAGCTTAAGCAGCGGACTTGGATCAGGAAATTAGAAATGTTTCCCTGCCTGCCCAACAGTGGCTAGCCTCACAGTTTGGTTCAGATGTGTCCCAGAATTTTAGCCAACCGTGGAATTCCTTAGAGCTGAAAATCAAGCTGTCAAAATGTCTTTTCCAAGCATCTGCTATGCCTAGTCCTGTGTCAGATAATGACAGCAATGTTATCATTATCTTCACTCACTGAAAACTTTCATACCTTTGCTAATATTATAAGGATCCTTTGAGATAAATGTTTTATTATTCTCATTTTACAGATAAGGAAAGTGACATCGCGCAACCAAACAACTTGCAGTTGTACAGTATGTGGTCTTTTGTACCTGGCTTCTTTCACTTAGTATGTTTTCAATGTTGTAGCATGTATCAGTACTTTGTTCCTTCTTATTGCCAAATAATCTTCAATTGTATGGCTATACACCATTTTTAAAATCCATTCATTAGTCGATGAACATTGTTTCCGCTTCTTGGCTATTAAGGATAATTCTGCTATGAACATCGATGTACAGTTTTGTGTGGACATATTTTTTTATTTCTCTTAGGCAAGTGTCAAGAAATGGAATTACTGGGCCACATAGTAACCCTATGTTTAACATTTTTTTAAATATATGTTAACATTTTGAGGAACTTTCAAACTATTTTCCAAAGCAGCTGCATCATTTTACAATCTCACCAGCAATATAATAGAATTTCAAGTTCTCCACATCTTTGCTAACATTTTTATTATCTGTTTCTTTGATAATAGCCATCCTAATGGATATGAAGTGATATTTCATTGTAATTTTGAATTGCATTTTCCTAATGGCTAATAATATCGTACAATTTTAATGTCCTTATTGGTCATTTGTATAACTTCTTTGGAGAAATGTCTCTTCAAATCCTTTGCCCATTTTAAAATTGGGTTATTTGTCTTTTATTATTGAGCTTAAGATTTCTTTACATATTTTGAATATAGGTGCCTTATTATATATTTGATCTGCAAATATTTTCTCTCATTCTGTAGGCAAATCCATAGAAAGTACTAATGATTTCCAGGGGATAGGAAAGAATGGAGAATGACTGGTAATGGGCTTAGGATTTCTTTTTTTTTTTAATTTCAGCATATTATGAGGATACAAATGTTTAGGTTACGTTGTCCTTGCCCATCCCCCAAGTCAGAGCTTCGAGTGTGTCCATCCCCCAGACGGTGCGCATTGCACTCATTATGTATGTATATACCCATTCCCTCCTCCCGACTCCCATCTGCCCGACACCCAATGAATGTTATTCCTATATGTGCACTTAGGTGTTGATCAGTTAAAACCAATTTGATGGTGAGGATTTCTTCTTGTAGGATAAAAAGTTCTATAAACTCTGTAAATATATTAAAAAACATTGAATTGTTTACTTTAAGATGGTGAAATTTGTGGTATGTGAATTATATCTTCATCAAAATGTGATTGCTTTTAATTGAACAGCTTGGAAGTGGCAGGACTGGGATTGTAACCCAAGTTTGCCAAACCCCTAATGTCTGACTGTGTTACGCAGCCATGGGGAGAGGGGCCAGTGTTGGACAGGAAAAGTACAGAAAAGGAAAAAGGTAGAATACACAGACATCAAGCTGCTCACAAAACTATCTGTGGAGATGGATGAAGATGGTGCATCCGCTCACACACGTACCCTCCTTCCTGCTCAAAATTCTCACAAATGACAGAAGAAAGTATTTTTAATAAAAAGAAACACAAAGATATGGTAAACTAAACATAATGCCATCAGGAGACCATATAATTTAAGTAACTCCAGAAATGTTGGATGCATCCAACAAAGAGAAGTCCAGGACCAGATGGCTTCATGGGTGAATTCTGGCAAACATTTAAAGAAGAACTAATACCAACCTTTCTTAAATTCCTCCAAAAAATATGTTTTAGTGTTCTGTACCACTGTAGGATGATTATAGTTGGCAATAATATATTATATAGTTTCAAATAGCTAAAAGGAGGATATTGAATGTTCCCAACACAAAGAAATGATAAATGTTTGAGATAATGGATATTCTAATTACTCTGATCTGATCACTATACATTATATATATCAAAACATCACTATGTATCCCATAAACATGTACAATTATGTGTCAACTTAAAAAATTTAAAAATAAGATTAAGAAAGAAATAAAAAATAGGAGAGGAAGTACTCTCAACCTTATTTTATGAGGCCAGCATCACCTGATATTAAAGCCAGAAAAAGACAACACAAGAAAAGAAAAACTGCAGGCTGATATCACTGATGTACACACATGCAAAAATTTTTAATAAAATACAGCAAACCAATTTCAATAGCAAATTAAAACGATCACACACTATCGTTAGCTGGAATATAGCCCTGGGATTCAAGGATGGTTTAACATACAAAAATCAATTAATGTGATACACCTCATTAACATAATGAAAGACAAAACCCACATGGTCATCTCAAGAGATGCAGAAAAATCATTCAACAAATTCAACATCCTTTCGTAATAAAAATTCTCAATCAAATATGTCTAGAAGGAACTTGCTTCAACACAGTAAAGGCAAATACGAAAAGTCATAACATAATCAGTAGGAGAAAACTGAAAGCTTTTCCTCTAAGATCTGGAACAAGGCAAGGACACACACTCTCAGCACTTCTATTTAACATAGTACTCCTAGCCAGAGTGCTCCTAGCCAGAGCAATCAGACAAGAAAAAGGAATAAAAGGTATTCAAATTGAAAAGGAAGAAGTAAAATTATCTTTGATTGCAGATGACATGATCATATACATAGAAACCCCTAGGGATTTCACACACACACACACACACACACACACACACACACACACAAAAACCTGTTAGAACTAATAAACAAATTCGGTAAAGTTGCAGGATATAAAACCAACATACAAAATCAGTGGCATTTTTATACACCAATAATGAACTGTCTGAAAGGGAAATTAAGAAAGTCTCATTTACATTAGCAACAAGAAGAAATAAAATACATAGGAATTAACCAAAGTGATGAAAGATTTGTACACTCAAAATTATAAACCACTGATGAAGGAAATTGAAAAAGACACAAAAAAGTGCGTAGACATCCCGCATTAATGAATTGGAAGAATTAATATTGTCAAAATATCCTTACTACCCAAAGCTATCCACAGATACAGTGCAATCCCTATCAAATTCCCAAGGGCATTTTTTTGCAGAAATAGAAAAAACAATCCTAACATACATACAAAACCACAAAAGACCTTGAATAGCCAAAGAAATCTTGAGCAAGAAGAACAAAGCTGGAGGCATCATACTACCTAGTTTGAAAATATACTACAAAGCTTTAGTAATTGAAAACAGGTTGGTACTGGCATAAAAACACATAGACCAATGGAGCAGAATAGAGAACCTAGAAATAAACCCACACATATATAGTCAATTAATCATTAATCTTTGTCAAGGCTGCCAAGACCACAAAATGGGAAAGAATAGTCTCTTCAACAAGTGATGATGGAAAAACTGGATATCCACAAGCAAAAAAAATTAAATTAAACCCTATCTCACATCATGCCCAAAAATCAACTCAAATTCGGTTGAAGACTTAAATGCAAAACTTGAAACCATAAAACTCCTAGAAGAAAACATAAGGAAAAGCCTTCTTGACATTGGTCTTAGCGATTTTTTGGATATGATTCTACAAACACAGGCAACAAAAGTAAAAATAGACAAGCAGAATAACATCAAACTAAAAAGCTTCTGCATAGCAAAAGAAACAGTCAACAAAATAAAAAGGCAACCTATAGAATGAGAAAAAAATTTACAAACCTACATCCAATATATGGAAGAAACTCAATAACAAAAAGAAACAAATAGCTTGATTTTAAAAATGGGCAAAGGATCTCAATAGACACTTCTTAAAAGAACAAATTTAAATGGCCAGCAGGCACATGAAAATGGAAAATACAGAAAGTAAAAAAGAAGACATGATTAATACCTACTTGTTAGATCTGTGTTGGGGGGGGAATCAAGGGCAACACACGTAACCTAAACATCTGTACCCCATAATATGCTGAAAAAAAATTCCTAATAGTGGTATTTGTGCCATTTCTCTTTTTTCTTGATTATTCTTTCTAAGAGTTTATCAGTGTTATTACTCTTCTGAAAGAACCAACATTTGTCTACATACTAATGCATCCCCAACTTTTTATGGCATAAATTAATGGCTACATGAATTCCATCTTGTTGAGTTTGAACTATAGCACCAGTGAGGCATGAGTCACTTATAGTGGATACCACTGAATGCAGGACTTTGCTGTGATTCCTATGTGGGCCTTGCAAGCAGAGATAACAGTCTCATCCTCCTCCCTTCTCTCAGACACACAAAACCTTAAGAAATCCACTCATGGGACAGTGTCTTCAAAGAGTGGTCCTTAGAGCACTTGCATCAGAATCACCTGAGGACCCTGTTAGAAATTCAGATTCTAGATCCCTACCTCGGATCTACCAAATCAAACATATAGCCAGTAACGTGCATTTTTAAAAATAGCTTAATGAATCTTTTGTGCAATAAAAGTTTTAGAATTATTAAAAGTTTCAGAATAACTAGTCTAATGGAAAAGACATAGACACCATTGGTAGAGTTTGCATCATCTAAATGGGGAGGATACAACAAGACCACATAAGAGGATGCATGTGAGTGTGCACAGAAATCCAGTTGTTAGGAACTGCATCGTGATTCTTCTGAATCTATTGCCAATCCTCCAACCTTGGCCTCCTTGCTAACCTCGACATCTCTGTAGTGCTTGATATAAATCTTATTTGTCAAGTTCAAATGACTAAAGCTTGAAAAATTGTAATCAGAACGTTGGGTCTGCTGGGTCTGCTTCAAGTTCCCCAATTGAAAGTCTCAATTTCAATCCCTGGAAGCAATCGATGGCAAAGAAGCCTAACCAGACCTGAGTTGTAGTGGCCTCCATTAATTACCTAAATGGAGGGTGAAATTTCACTTGGACAAGGGTTGGCACCAAATTCTGCTGCAGCCTTTTACAGTTGGCTTATAAATCAGAGGCTAAGGCCAAAAAGAATTATAAAATTGGATGGAGTCCTGATTCAATCCAACAGCAATTTTTATGAAATCCTATCCCTGCTTGGTAATTACTAGCCTATGACAATTAATTTCTTGCTTCGGATTAAAACCCATTCAGTGCTAGATGGGTAATATTTTAGTCTGGCAAGATGAATTGTACTTCGTTTTACCTGTGCAGAGCTATCCGTAGATGGAAAATTATAAGCTGAACAGAAACAGTTTATTAAAAATATTTCAAGCACGATTAGTACTTAAACGGCCTTCAGATTCTTTTTTAAAATAGGTTTTTACTGCCTCACAGAGTGCTGGAGTTCCTAAAATCTTTACAAAAGAACAGTTTCATCCAGCTTCTATATTGAGAACACAGAAACAGTCGTTAATCCAGGCCAGTCCAGTTTTCAGAAAACTTGAAATGCAGATTTGCAAATCTTATAAATCAGGGGATAGTTACTGATAACAAAGCTGGGCTGGCTTCTTACACATCCCCTGGTCTCCATAGATGCATTCGCTAAGTCAGTTTCCTGCTGGATTTGGAAATAATGCATTTGGGGGGATTCTAAGGACCCCCTTGTGTCTCCACACCATGTCCTGTAACTCTCCATCTTCCTCGATCTAGTAATAATAACAGCAACAACAACATTTATTGAGCACTTAGTAGTTACCAAGCAGCATTTTCAATGCTTTTAGAAATTAATTCATTACATCCTCAAATAACTCTGTGAGGCAAGCACTATTATCATCTGCATTTTACATAGGAGAAACTGAGGCACAAAACATTTAATAGCTAACTTTCCCAGGATCACTGTATCAGTTATCTATTGCTATGTTGTAAACCACCCCAAATCTGGTGGGTTCAAACAATAACCATTTATTTGGCTCATGACTCTGTGGGTTGGCAATTTAGGCTGGGCTCAGCTGGGTGGCTCTGGACTTGGACGAACCCTCACTAGCATTCGTAGTCAGGTGCACGTCAGATTTGCTGATCTTGACTGGGCTCTTTCCATGACTGAGGCCCCAGGTGGCACAACTGGGCTGCCTCAGCTCTGCTCCTATCGGCTAGTGCAAGCCTGTTCACATGGCAGCTAGAGAGGATTCCAAGCAAAAGAAGCTGGGATATGCGAGGCCTATTGAGCTATAGGTTAGAACCGGCACAACATCACAATCTGCTCCATTCTTTTGCCCACAGCCTGTCACAGGTTAGCCCAGATTTAAGAGGTATAAAAATAGACTCCTCCCCTCTTTTTTTTTTTTTCTGATCTGACATTTTTTTATTGTGGTAAAATACACATAACGTAAAACTTACCATCTTAACCATTTTTAAGCAACAGTTCAGTGGTATTAATATTAAACACATTCATATTGTTGTGCAACTATCACCACCATCCAACTCCAGTACATTAGACTCCTCCTCTTGACGGAAAGAGCTGCAAAGTTACATTGCAAAGGGTGAGAATATATGGAGGTATGGAGAATTGAGGCTTATTTTTTTCTTTTTTCTTTTTTTTTGCCATCAATCTACCTGGTTACAAAGCTGGTCAATTGTAGAGCCAAAATTCATATCTAGATCTTCTGATTGCACAGCCAGCCCCCTGTCCACTTTGCCATACTACCTTCAAAGTGATGGTTTACCTTCTTTCTGTAACTGGGCCTTAGTTTTATTATTTGAATAAAGTCTCTACCTTAGTGAACCTTCTACAATTCCAGTTCCTCCAGGTCTTGAGATCTGCCTGCTTTTGCCCTTCACCACAGTGCCATTCTGTGTTTGAACCCTGCTGGACTCTGCTAAAAGACCTACCCAATTATGACTGTCTTCCTGCCGAGGGCTCTGCCCTGTGATGGCCCAGACTCCCGACTCTGCCCAGGCTTCTCCGCACACTGCTCCATCACCTCCCAGTGCTTCGGTGCACTCGTTCACTTGGCCGTGGATCCAGCCTCATTGATTACTGAGCAGCCTCCACAGTCTTTCGCTTTCAAAAATGATCCATTGTAACTTTCTTCTAAATGGCTACTGCCACCTCTTGTTTAAAATGGGGTGATATTTCCTAAAACCTAATATGCCAACTGTCTGGAAAACATCTATTGCATTAAGTAAGAGCTGCTGTTACCTATGGATTCAACTCAGTATTTTTCTCTCCTATTTGGAGCCAGGCATGGTAGCAAGTCACATCTGCCCCATACCTGACCCTCATTACTCCTCCTTTTACACCACACCATTACTGCCCCTATATTCTGCCCTGAACCCTGCTGGGGCTAAGAATCATATGGCTGTAACCGCTAACAAGGGACCTCATCATCCTCAAGATAGTGTGTCAAAACAAGGTATTTATCTGTAGTTGGTGTATTTGCTTTTTTACAGAGATACTCTTAGTTTTGGAAACTTTAAGAGGTAAAATGTTAGAGACATTCAGACAGAGCCAGGAGGCTCTGCCAGGAGGAAAAGCCATGGTAGGTCAACCTGCTTCCTTGAGTATTGTCACCTTTGACAAACTAATTCCCTGTTCAGCACCTTAGTTTCCTCATTTGCACACTGAGATCATTAGATTAGATGATGGCTCAAGTTTCACCCAGTTTTGGCACTTTCTGATTCAAAATATTTGCTGAGCACCTACTATATGTATGGAAGGATGGTTGGAGTCAGCAGCAGAGGAACTACTCGGGTACAAAACAGAGGGATACAAACAGATCCACTGGGATCAGTAGGATGTTCATAAGACCATTAGCCTGCAGCATGTCTGAGATGGAGACAATGAGGCTATAAAGCAACTGTCAAGGTGCAACGTGTCCAGGTGGGAAGATAAGAACAAGCCAGCATTTATGCTCTTCCTCCTCCTCGCTCACATCCTGCTCAATCATCCATGTCCCACGATAATGCCACGGCAGCAGTGGCATTATCATCAGTATTGCAGGTAAAGTTTCTGAATATTTCCCACTGGTCAGATTTCAGTTGCAGACAACAGAATCCCCTCTGTCTCAGCATTGTTTAAACCAGGGTATGTCTACCCCTCTTTCCAAGGTGTGCATAGTTTTAAGGGAATCAATTGCTAGAATCTCATTTTCCATGTGTACTTGCTAAAATTGAGCTGCTTAGGGTTGAGGTATGATGCTGGTTTTCCATTTCTACCTTCTCGTTCAAAACTGACTGTATAACTATTCTTCAAAAGAAAATCACAGCATTTCACCCATGTATGGTGCAATGGATCTAGAAATTTTCAGGGCATCAATCAAAGGTACAATTCCCAATATTTGTGTCAGGAAGCCTCCTTGATCCAAGGCATATCAAGAATGATATTTCCTATCTTGCATGTACATCTATTAAGGGATGACTGTAGCGTTAGAAACAGGTTATTTGCCCTATGTTGAGGTGCCCTGATATATTGTAGAGTGGGGAGAAGTGTTATAATGACCTCATCACTTGTATTTCCTGAATCTTGGTAATGGATGTATCAATCCTTGTGGAAAGTGCCATGAAAACAAAATAAAAAGCCTATAAGTAAGAGTGGTGGAAGCTGGAGGCACCTGATTTCACCTAGGTGACAAGCCCCCAGTGACAGACCCCCAGTGTCTTTCCTTCTTTCTTAGACATAGAATTCA
>NW_012138191.1:5013438-5032976 GCF_000956105.1 Propithecus coquereli | reverse complement strand
CTACCTTGACATGACCAGGAAAGCTATTACCACTGCTGCAGGACCTGCTCCAAAATTATGCCACCTCTATCACAATCCCCACCAGCAAAAGAGTTTTCCCATACCCTTCCCTTCTTCCCACGTCATTCAGTTCCAAGTCAAATTTTTATACAAATTCATCTGATTGGTGGATCCTAAATATAGTTAGAAGGTACACTCCAAGGTAGTGTAGAAATGATAGTGTCTGGCTTTACAGTGTTTGTATGATGGAGGCGTTGTCATGGAGGTGAACAAGCCACCGTAATGTCTAACATAAGTATGGTCTTTCTTATGCATAGAACGAAAAGGGACTCCCTACATGTTATTCAGGAGATACTTTTATCTCTCTATTGCCTGTCACATTCCCTGTCAGCCCATATTACAGCATCATTATTGATACTCTCCATGAGCCAATCCTTATTAGCACGTAAACATTCCCATGAGATTGAACACATAGAGCTGTAATCCATTATTAGCACCTACACAAATGTCAGTTAGCAGTTGATTGAGAGAGAGCTACGTGGTAGAGACAGGGCAAGAGCCCCAGAAGATGGTAGGATGTCTAAGTAAGAAACAAAAGACTACCAAAGGCAAATTTCTCACCTACACAAACAGGCTGGGACACTCTGGCTGCTTTTTAAACAAAAAGGCCAGTTGTGTTGTGATAGGTGTGTAGACAAAGAAAGGCATGATAGCAAGCACGACATAAGTGTCTTCTGTCTCCCTGGCTCTCAACCTCTCGCCCTGCAAATAAATGCAAGGCAGCATTCAGAATACGAATGTCTTCTGATGCATCCTTCTTCAAGGGCAAGAGATTCCCATATTGATTGGGAGCATAGTAATGTAATAAAAAATTCAAAGACAAGCCAGTTTCTCCGTGTTTGCAAGGACCGGCAAGTCCATCAGAGTTATTGATGAAGAAATTAAGCAGAATGCAATGCAGCCTCCTCCAGCCTCAACTCTCTCATCAAAAATCTGGACGAGAAGTACTTCTCACATTACATCAGTGTGCCCCAGCAAAGGCGTGCACTCCTGGTGGTTTTTGCTAGAATACTGATTGCATTCCAAAGGGATACTATGGAGACAAAAAATCAGGAAACCTAGGTTCTGGTCCAGAACCTGACACTACATTGCTGTGTGACCTAAAACAAGTCTCTTGCCCACTCTGGGTTTCCATTTCTTCATTGGGAAACCAGAAATAATATTATTAATTTTGCCTGCCTCCTAAAGAAAACAGTCTTATCTCCAGATTCATGGGTAAGTTTCAGACATTCTTAGAGCCCCCTGAAATTATAAGCAAACTTTTACATTTAGGTGGATATACTAAGGACACTTTTCTACATAATTTTAGATTGTATAATCATATTCAGGAGGAAAATGAGTCCGTGGCTCAAAAAAAATGTTTAATAACTAATGACCAAGACAATCAACTAAGATAAGTTAATCAGTAAAAACTGTTCCACAAACTCATGATGAAAATAAGACTATTTCATTCAAGTTTCCAAATAATAGCCAAGACCCCAACTGCTTTATTGGCACAACTTCCACCATCTTCCTCCTGGTGCTTCTGCCCCTGTTTGTGTCCCAAACTTGCAGATTTTGTTTGATAAGATTTTTCGTTTCGCATATACAACCCCGTCTCAGATCACCAAATTATTTTAAGAATCAGGACTGAGTTGCCCCATATTTTCAAGGATCCACATCACTGCTCAGGTAAATTTCCTTTGGGCCCTTAAAGTCTCTTTTCACTGCCTTCTCTCGGCCATTGCAGTTAATCACCCGCCACTCTACAGGAGGCTACCCTGGCAACAGTAGAGAATTCCAAACTGGTCTTTGGAGGGAGGTAACTCTTGATGACTCAATGCTAATTTCCTTTTGCTGCTAGATCTGACATGATTAAAGATGTCTCCACATTCTGGGACAGACCCTATTATGATTTCTTTATTTGCAATGAGAGGGAAATTTAGAACATCGAGAAGGAGAATGAGCCAAGACTCTCATTTGCCCTTCACCGTCGGTTAAATGCAGTGTTCAGGCCATCTTTAGGTGATTCTTTCAGCCCCAGCCAAACGTGAATGGCTGCACGCAGCCACAAAGCTTGCCTTTCTCCTCTGGTAATTACAGAGAGGCAATGACAGCAGAATTGTCCCTGAACTCTAGCCAAAGTTCTGGCTTAAGCAATATATTGTTTCAGCAAATTCAACATATGTTTGACCCTTTTGTATAACTATTTCTGGGATAGAACTTTTAGGGTCATGGCAAAAGTCCCTCAACATCTACTCCTTGACCAAGTCCATGTACCTCTCTCTCCAGGCTAACTCCCATTAAAACAGTTATTTAATTTATTTGGGCCACAGAGACAAGTCCCTACCAAAATATTTAATAAATTTTGGGTACATGCCTCTCAACAAAAGACCTAGTAGGGTTCTTAAGCAAAGGCTATGTTCTTAAGTGTATTCGAAATTTATACAATACTGTAAATGTGCAGATGTCAGTGAGCTTGGTTAGTTTCTAAAGAACCAAGGCCACAATTAGCCAATAACATCTATCCCTGACAGCAGGGAAAATAAATACATGTCAAGTTCCCAGAAGTTTAGGACCTATGAGATTCAGGACCCTTCATTAATGCCCTTCCAGGTGTCCACCTTTTGGTTCGGGGCCTCCTTCAGTGATTTTTTTTTTCGAGACATAGTCTCACTCTGTCACCCCTGCTAGCATGCAGTGGCATTATAGCTCACTGCAACCTCAAACTCCTGGGCTCAGGCGATCCTCCTGCCTCAGCCTCCTGAGTAGCTGGGACTACAGGTGCACATCATCATGCCCAGCTAATTTTTCTATTTTTTGTAGAGGTAGGGTCTCGCTCTTGCTCAGGCTGGTCTTGAATTCCTGACCTCAAGCAATCCTCCCATGTTGGCCTCTTACAGTGCTAGGATTACAGACATGAGCCATTGCTCCCAGCCCCCTTCCTTCAATGATTTTTAAGGTGACTTCATGTCACATCTCTTATTCAAGATTGTGTGTGTGTGTGTGTGTGTATATCCCTGAAAATAAAGAATAAACATTCTTTCTTTCAGGTACCCATAGAATACTTATGAAATGATTCTGTATTATACCAATTGATTCAAAAAAAGCATTCTTAGATATGTTATAGAATACTACACTCTGGTACTAATACAATACATCTAAAAATGTGTAATAAAACACTTTAATTTCAAAAATTTGAATAATTTTTAGCTAAAAAAGAAAATTGAATTCAGAACTGACAAACATTTAGAATATGAAGATATACAATAACATATGGGGAACAGCTAAAGCAGTGTTCAGAGGAAAACTTTTAGCCTTCAATATTTTAATAATTGAGATCAAATGAAAATAAGAGAATTAAGAACCCAAGTCAAAAATGTTGAAAAATAACCGAAAAATCTAAAGATTACATATTGAAAGAAGAAATTAATATAAAACAGAGACTTAGAGTATTACATTTCATATTTACTGTTAATTTTAATTATATTCATGTATTATCAAATTTCCTGGAAAACTCAGGACTCTACCCTACACTTTTTTCCTTAAAAGGTTACAGATGACCTCTGGGGAACTAAACTCTACTGTGAAAAACCCATGCCCAAATTACCAGCAGATCTGGTAAAAAGAAATTAAACATACTGTTTGACATCATAAAGATTCACCAATTCTGGATCCAGTTGTCAGTTTCTCTGCTGTTACTTTGAAGCAGGGTAGACCTGGCTGAGCAGTGAGCCCTCATAGGTTCCAACGTGGGAAACCTCTTCTGGGGAATTCCCTCTGTCTGTAAAACAGGGGTCCTGGGGCAGCCAGGCAATGTGCTATCTCATCACCACAGCTGTGCTCTGCTGTCACCAAGCCCATCTCACCACTGTCCCTTCCTGGAATGCCTGCCCCCTAATCCTCCGTGTCTGCAATGCACTTCCTTGCTGTCCTCCTATCCAAATCCCAACCACTCTTTAGGGCCCTCGCTTATCCTCTGTGAGGCTTCTCAGATCACTGAGCTAATAAGGCAATTGCTCACTTTTCTTAGTGCTTAGGGCATGAGTCACTTTCAATC
Organism: Propithecus coquereli; assembly: GCF_000956105.1. NCBI lineage: Eukaryota > Metazoa > Chordata > Mammalia > Primates > Indriidae > Propithecus > Propithecus coquereli. The sequence continues at coordinate 5,028,877 of NW_012138191.1, read as the reverse complement.
TTGATTGTGCATATGTTCGTACACTTACCAAAATGTTTGAGGCACTGAGTGTAGGACCACAGAGGCATAAAAAATGAGAAACAATCCTGGCCTTTTAGTTAATATTTTAGAAGGAGGTCTTCAGTAAGGGATGTGTAAGTATCATACAAAAGCGGAATATAAGAAACGTTCAAATAGAAACAGCAAATGTTAGAGAAGAAAACATAGTGTAGTCAATTAGGGCCATGGAGTCAGACAGAACTAGGTATGAATTCAAGCCTGAATACCTGTGTGATCTCAGGTGAGTCACAGAACCTCTCTGTGCTGGATATTTTTTGTTTGCTGCTCAGGTCACTCACTATCCTTCCCCACCTTGCTCTTTGCCCTGGGAGGCCAACCAGTATGGACCACCGCAATGGGCTTCTAGACCCTGTGCTTCAGTTTAGGTTCAGCCAGTGGGAAGCATTAGCAAGAGACCAGAGGAAGGGAGGAGAATGAGTTTAGGGTATTTGCACTCTTGGCTCCTGCCCTGCTGGGACTCTCTCAGTTTGCTGTGTCCCTCGACCGAAGGCAATAGTGTGTTCTGGGTGGTCCCTTCTACTGAAACAGCAAATGTCTCTTCTCTTGCCCCTTCAGGTGAGGGTAGGTAGCAAATCCCTTCAGTTACCAATCCCTGGGTGCTTCACCAGCCTCCTTTGGCTTCCCTGAACCCAGAACACTCCTTTACAAATAAGTCAAATTTTCATCAATTACTTTACTTGGGCACACCATCTGTTTCCTACTGGAACCCTGATTGATAAGCTCTCTGAACCTCTACTTCCTTAAATGTAAGATAAATAAAATAAAAGAGGGGGAAAGCAATACTGTCTATGATTGAAATTGATGACTGTGATTGATAATTGAGGACTCTGATACTGATGCAGAGTCAGTGCTTATCTGCTTCCTGTCTCATGAGTGGCCAGGACTGGCCCTGCTGGTCTGGTTTGGGGCTGAGTTAGAATAGAGACTTCTACCTGGGATGATGGTGGAGGCTGGGAAATGCCAGGAATAGGAAGTCAGGAGTGGATGGAGACAGAGTTCAAGAATTTATTAAAAAACATCAAAGCCAGTATTTTTACTCTGACTTGCATTATCATACTCTACCCTCAGAGCCTTCCTGATCTCAAAGCTAGCATGTCTCCTCCTGTTCATTTTGCCCCATCCGCACCCACCTTGCAGCTGCTCACATTCTCCATGTGCAGTCACACCCCTGGGCCATTAGTATGGCTGTGCCCTCTGTCTGGAACTGTCTTCCCTCAGTCATCCACGTGGCTCATTTCCCCATTCCTCCAGGTCTTTGCTCAAGTGCCATACACTCAGCAAACATTTTTTGTACCATCTTATAGAAAACAGCTACCACTCTACATGGTTCTTGACACTATCTGACATATTAAGACATTTGTTATTAGTTTACTCTCCAGAATATTGGCTCCCATGAGACCGGACACTTTGCTGTGTTCACTGCTTTACAAGGGATGTCAGACATGGCTCTTAACTTCAAGAAGTTCACAGTTTCACAGTAGGGATGAGATACAGGCATGAATATAACCATCATCAAGTAAGAAAGTAATCAGAGCCACAAAAGAACCCCATGAATTCAAAAGTAGGAGATTAGAGGAGACATCATGAAGAAGGTATCAGATGAACCAAACCTTGAAGAATCACTAGACTCTGTCTTGCTTATGAGGATTACACACTTATGGTTTGCTTACAATAATACTTCCTAAATCTGCATTTCATTTATGGTTGGTAAACACTTTCATATATGTGTATTTTGTTTGATCATCATTTCATGTAGCTAGGGTGTATCAGTCAGGTATTGTTGTAACCACCTGCAATGTAATTCTTATGTTAACTATGCAGAGTTAGGTCAAATTTCACAGATTAAAGGCACAGTCCTCCAAAAGACTACCCTCATTTTGGACACCATCCACAGGCTGTAGGGTTCCCAGTTCACCTACACTTCTGACCAATTGGTTACAGATTCAGAGATTACCCATACCCTCTCAATGTCAATAATTTGCTAGGATGACTCAGAGAACTCAGGGAAACACTTAGGATTATAGTTTTATTATAAACAACACGAATTGGACCAGCCAAAAGAAGAGACCCATAGGGTGAGGTCTGGGAGGGCCCCAAACCTGAAACTTCTGTGTCCCCAGGATGTGTTGCTCTCCTTCTGTGTCCATTGATGTCTATCATAAGCCAGGGAAGCTCATCTGAGCTTTGGCCTCCAGAGTTCTTATTGGAATTTCATTATGTAGGCATAATTGATTGAATCATTGGCCATGGGCTTGAACTCAATTTCTAAACCCTCTCTCCTTCCAGGTCAGGCTGATATCAAGGAAGCCACAACCTTCTAATTACATGGTTGGTCTTTTTGACATGGCTGGTCCTGAGTCATCTCATTAGCATAAACTTATCCGTGGTCCAATGAACCCACTATGAATAAAAAAGATATTCCTATCACTCAGGAAATTCCAGAAATTTAGATGCTTTCTCCCAGAATTAGAGGACAAAGACTAACCGAATTTGCATTATACAACAGCACTCCAAAACTGAGTAGCTTAAAAGAGCAATTATTTATTCTCACACATCTGTAGCTCCGCTATCACATAAGAAAAATATTATTTACTCTTACATGACCTTTCAACCCTTTTGTGGAAGAACCGGCCTACTGAAGATTCTTGAATGTCCAGGACCACCATACTTTGCCCCTAGCCACTGATTGTTCATACCTTAGATGTCCTCCATAGAACAGTATGCCTTAGGCTTGAAGCTTTGATCATATCAAAATGGGTCATATTTGGCTGGGCGCTCTAGGAGGACAAGGCGAGAGGATAGCTTCAGGTCAGGAGTTTGAAACCAGCCTGAGCAAGAGCGAGACCCCATCTCTACTAAAAATAGAAAGAAATTAATCAGACAACTAAAAATACATAAAAATTAGCCGGGCATGGTGGCACATGCCTGTAGTCCCAGCTACTCAGTAGGCTGAGGCAGTAGGATTGCTTGAGCCCAGGAGTTTCAGGTTGCTGTGAGCTAGGATGACACCACGGCACTCTAGCCTGGGCAACACAGTGAGACTCTGTCTCAAAAAAAAAAAAAAAAATAAGCCAGGCAACTAAAAATAGAAACAAAAAAATTAGCTAGACATGGTGGTGCATGCCTGTAGTCTCAGCTATTCAGGAGGCTGAGGCAGGAGGATCATTTGAGCCCTGGAGTTTGAGGTTGCTGTGAGGTAGTCTGATGCCACAGCCCTCTAGCCCAGACAACAGAGCGAGACTCTGTCTCCAAAAAAAAAAGGGGTGTCATTTTAGTCTGTCGGCCTTCACAAATAAGTTGTTACTAAATTAATTAGACCCTCAGTTTACCAGCAAATATAAAAAAAGCCATCATTGGAAGAAGGAACCTACTGATCCTCACTTCCTGGTCCCCACATTTCTCCCTTCCTTTCCTCACTCTTATTTTCATAATTTGCCCTTAAAGCCCTTCTGCTCTCTCGATCTCCAGACATGAATCATGCTATGTAATTTGAATAATAATGAGTAATGGTAATAATTGAAAAGATGGAGAATCTGGATTCATTTCTTATCTAGAAAGATACTAAAACAGCTGCCAGGGAGTGTTCAGAGCCTTTACAGCCCATTCCATAATTTATGAATGTGTGAATGCTCTACATGAACAGCCTGGATGAGTCAGACATTTTAATTGGGCTGCCTTAAATTTAGAACCAAAGGAACTTGATTCATACCCCACTGGATAGTCTCACAAAGGGTGTTCCAGCCAGAAAGGAGCCGGGGTTGACACTTTATATACACAAGTGGGTAGAATAAAGTACAAATGTTGGTAATATTTGTAAGATATTACATTCTCATTTTGCTGATTGATTTTAATGTTGAAGAATTTTCAGAGAAACCTTGTCAGGGAATACTTCTCTTTTATGTGAAACTTACCTCTCTGTGTCCTCTCCTAGGCAACAGTGACTTGAGTGTGAAAATCAACTGGGATCTCACGTGGCTGAGTATTTCTGAAAAGGGATCTTTAATGCGGTACTCCATAAAAGAATTAAAAGGTTTATTGAAAAATGACCACCTCTGTGTTCTGTAAAAGACAAATATAGATAATTTATGCATTCATATCCATGACATAAGATATAACAGGTTCATTCATATCAATTCATTAAACAAGTATTTGCAGAGCATGGTGTATGTCTGGCACTGTCCTTGGTGCTGATGTTAGAGACATGAGCAAGAAGAGCTCATGCCTCAAGGAACTACAGTCTAGTGGAGGAGACAGATATTAATCAAAGTAAGTATAATTGGATATTAAAATTGAAGTTCCAAATAAGATATCATAATGCATTCCAAAATGATTTGCAGGATCAACATGTGAGTTGTATTAATAAATGGTCTGTCAACCTCCTTCCCTAAAAGGGACAAATAAAAGGGAATTTGACAGTTGGAGGAAAGGAGAAGATTTGAAAGGAGGATTTCTTGTAAATGAGCTTCATCATCAGTTTCCCCCCAAAGAGAAAGGATGAGGGTGCTTCTCTTTTCATCCACACTCTTCAGTATGACTACTTGGAGATCTGATGTATATTTTCAAAGTTACAGAAAACAGTAGTGTATTTCACAGGAATGAGAACTCTAAAGGTAGCCTACACTAGAAGAGGGTAAAAGAGAGAACTGTGCTATTTTTGGAACTATCTGCTCTCCCTTCCAAAAGTATATAAAAGGTACAAGAATCCAGGGAACTAAATGTAAATCCCATGTGTATCAGTTCTATCAGGTCTCTATTGCATAATATTACCACATAATAAACAACCAGAAAACTTCAGTGGTATAGAAAAATAAGTAATTATTTTGGTCACAAGTTTGTTAGCTGTCTGGGGTGTTCTTCTGGTCTTTGCTAGGCTTGGCTGATCTTGGCTGCGTTTGCACATGCATCTACAGTCAGCTAGTGGGTTTGCTGTGGGCTGGATAGTCTAGAAAGGCCTCACTTAAACAACTCATTTATCTTCCATATGGTCTCATCCCCTACCAGGTTAGCGTAGGTTTGTTCATAGGAGTCAGATCCAGCTTCCGAGAGAGAGAGAGTGTGTGTGTAAGTATGCTGTAGAGAAATTGTAAATACCATGAACAGGCTATTGGTAGAAACGGTGACTTTAAGAACTCTGAGGGTGAGTGCTGAGAAGAAAGTGAGAAACATGTTACTGAAAATGCATGGCAGGAGGATCTTTGTTATAAACTGGCAATTGCTTACCCAAATTCTATTCTTCAGTCATGTGGAAAACACAACTTGTAAATGATAAGTTTGGATAGCTAAGGAGATTCCCAAGCAAAGCGTTGAAAGTGCTGCCTGTTTTCTTCTTGTTGCTTATACTACCATGCAAGAAGAGAGAGAGAAATTGAGGGAAGAACTGTTAAACAAAAAGGAACCAGATTTTCTCATACATTCCTCTAAGAAAAAAAAAAGAGAACCAGAAAAATTTTCAGATTTTGGAAATTCTCAGCCTCTCCAGATGTCATAAGATGCTAAAAGTCCAAAATGACTACTGAAAGTGTGAAGCAGAGAAAAGTCTGAGTGTGTGACTGCATAGCCCTTTGCTGAAACCACAGATCTCGTTTAAATCTTGTTTGTTGAGAAGTGTAAAACCAATAGGTCAAAGTACTTGTACCACATAAAAAACTCTTCCAAGAGACTAAGGGTATCCTTCAGAGATCTTCTCAATCAAACCAAAGGGCCTCTAGGAAATTTAAAAGCCTTGTCCTTCATCCATCTCAGCCGAAGCCAAAAATAGAAAAGGTATTATCTTGAAAATATTTGTGAATGTGTCTCAAGCACCGTGGAATGAACCCTGTGACAGAAGTCCACAGGAGACTCACAACATTCTTAAGAAAATTATATCAGCAGAGACATTACCATCTTGATTGAAATAGAGAGAATATGAAACAAAAGGAGGCTTTCAAACCTCCCAGATCTTACCGGTAGGAAGTAGGCTGATAAAGCTACTTCAAACACATGCTATCTTTCAGGAAAAAGAAATTATAATTTATAGGGCAGAACTAGGAGCCCAGAAGTCAGAGCCAAAGGCCCAATAGGCAGAGCAAAGAGCCAGGAAGGATTATTCTCAGGGCTTGAAACCTAATCAAGGAACTTTGGCTAAAGTTTTCCTGGCTGAATTTCAAAGCTGCTTTGCACCAGTGATGTCATTTTTACCTTCCATTTCCCACAACACCAAGCCCTTTGAGCCATAATGTCCATAAATATTAATGTTAATCTATGCTTGATCTCACCATTATGTTGGGAGGGTTGGGGGCAGATAAATTGTCTCTTTAGCTTCACAGGACCACAGATGGAGAAGAACTATGACCCATGACTTTTCATACCCCATGAGATTTTATAAATAATCATCATCGGATTTAGATTATGAGAATTTGGATTTTGACCTAATGAGATTTATTTTTTTATTGTGATAAGAACACTTAGCATGGCCGGGCGCGGTGGCTCACGCCTGTAATCCTAGCACTCTGGGAGGCCGAGGCAGGTGGATTGCTTGAGCTCAGGAGTTCGAGACCAGCCTGAGCAAGAGCGAGACCCCATCTCTACTAAAAATAGAAAGAAATTAATGGGACAACTAAAAATATATAGAAAAAAATTAGCCAGGCATGGTGGCACATGTTTGTAGTCCCAGCTACTTGGGAGGCTGAGGCAGTAGGATTGCTTGAGCCCAGGAGTTTGAGGTTGCTGTGAGCTAGGCTGATGCCATGGCACTCACTCTAGCCCAGGCAAAAGAGTGAGACTCTGTTTCAAAAAAAAAAAAAAAGAACACTTAGCATGAGATCTTTCTCTTAAATTTTTAAGTGCACAATATAGCCTTGTTAATGATAGGCACATGTTGTACATATGACAGATTTCTAAAACTTGTTTATCTAAAGAAATAGATAAAAATGGCCAACAAGTATATGCAAAAATGCTCAATATCATTAATCATCAGGAATATGCAAATTAAAACCACCATAAGGTATCACCTCATACCTGTTAGGATGGTTATTATAACAACAACAATAACAAAAGATAGCAAGTGTTGGTGAAGATGTGCAGACATTGGAATCCTTGCACGTTGGTGGGAATGTAAAATGGTGCAGCCACTGTGGAAAATAATATGGAGATTCTCAAAAAATTAAAAATAGAACTACTATATGATCTAGCAATCACACTTCTGAGTATTTACTCAAAACAATTGACATCAATATCCCGAAGAGATATCTGTACCTTCCAAGCTTATTGCAGCATTATTTACAATTGCCAAGAGATGGAAACAACCTAAATGTTCATCAATAGATGAATGGATAAAGAAAATGTGGTATATACATACAATGGAATGTTATGCCACCTCAAAAGATAAGGAAATCCTGCCATATGCGAGAAACTGGGTCAACCTGGAAGACATTATACTAAGTAAAATAAGCCAGCCACAGAACAAATACTACATGATTTCCCTTATGTAAATTACCCAAAATAGTCAATCTCATAGAAAACAGGGTAGAATGGTGGTTGCCAGAGGTCTCGAGGAGGAGGGATAAAGAGAGTTGCTGAGCTAATGAGATTTTGAATTTGAGTTGATGTTAAAACAGAATGAGACTTGTGGAATCCTTGGGAAAGGGTAAGTGAATTTAGCACATGGAAGAGACGTGAATTCGGAGGACCAGAAGGTGGACTGTGGTAGACAGAATCCTGAAATGACCCTCTTAAGATTTCCCATCCTTATCCTTGGAATTATGACTATGATGAAATAGCACACCTATCATTGTGTAACAATCCATAGCAAAAAAAAGATTTTGCAGGTGTAATTTGGTTACCAATTTGTTGACTTTAAGTAAATCAGAAAGGAGGCTATGAGTGGGCTTAATATAATCACATGAACACTTTAAAAGCAGAGAGTTTTCTCTGGCTGGTGGCAGAAGAGGAAACGGGAGTGAAAGCATGAGAAGAACCTGACACACCACTGCTGATGTGAGGATGGAGGGGCCACTGAGAAGGGACATAGGTAGTCTCTCGAAGCAGAGAACATTCCTTGGACAACAGCCATAAAGGAAGCAAGGTGCTCAGTCCTACAACTGCAAGGAATTGAATTTGACCAACAACCCCAATAAGCCTAGAAGAGATTTCTTCTTCAGATAACAGCCCAGCCTGGCTCACACCTTAACTCTAGCTTTGTGAGTCCCAGAACAGAGGAACCAGTCAAGCCCAGACTTCTGACCAAAAGAAGTGCAAGACAATAAATGAGTGTTGTTTTAAGCCACTATGTGTGTAGTAATTTGTTACACAGCAATAGAAAACTAGCACAGCCTCTTAAGGCCTGGGTTCAGAAATGACACACTGTCACTTCCACTGTATTTAACTGGTCAAACAAGTAACAAGGCCAGGCCAGATTCAAAAGGGTGGGAATGCAGAACCCACTCCAGGAGCATTGCAAAGGGCATGGACATAGGTAGGTATGAACAACTTGGGACCTCACTGCCACACAAGATAGGAATGTTGGCTTGGGTTATTTTGTTTGGAGGTTCTAGCAGGGGAGCGCGGCTACTCGTATACCTTTGACCGAAGACCAGTCCTCCTCTATTGGGGAAGGTCGTCCTCTTCGACCAAGCGCATAGCTTTGGGAAGCACGCACATGGAGTGGTGAGGGAGGAAGCGGACACCCGCCTAGCCAGCCAGATCAGTTAAATCAACCTTGGCAATCAATGGGGTGACAGATGTCGCAGCCAGATCACCCCCACATCCGACTTGGGTTATTTTGAAAGGTAACCTGCCTAATAATAAGGTTTCTGCTGCAAAGTAAGGAGACCCTAACAGTGGAATGAAAAGCTGGAAAACCAGAAGCCAAGGGAACAGTGGAAGCCCAAGTCAAAAGAGGGGCATGAGAGGCACCCACCCGTGAGAGTGGCTTCAAATACCCACCAGGTCCAGAGGGGGCAAAACCATCTGGGGGAACCAGCACACGTAGAACTTCCTGACCGTCCCCATCCAGATGGCTAAACCCAAAAGGGTGGGCTAATCCCCAGATGGGCTAATCCCCGGACAGGATAACCCCTTCTAAGACTAGAATGTGAACTGTGGTAGACAGAATCCTAAAATGACCCCCTAAGATTTCCCATCCTTCTCCTTGGAATTGTGATTAAGATGGGACAGTCAGGCCCTCCTAGGTCTTTCATTTGTTTGCTTATTCACAGATGGGAAAATGTTACAAAGGAGCAATATGCCTGTTCAATGCCATGCAACCTAGATGGCACCAGCGGCAAAGCAATACACTACCCAGAACTTGGAAATTGTAACCAGGTGGTTTAGATTGCTAAACACAGTTTTTACAACACTGCCAGATAATGAGATAATTAAGCTGGAGTTTGAGGGTGGCATGGCTGAGGCACAAAGAGCTTGGTAAGCCCCATCCCTTGACCTCAGCTTCCTCATGATCTGGAAGGACTCTACACTGGAGGAGGACAGCCATAAATGTCATTTGCAGCAACATGGATGGAACTAGAGACCATTACCCCAAGTGAGGTATCTCAGGAATGGAAAACCAAACACCATATGTTCTCACTAATAAATGGGAGCTAATAGATGGGTACACATGAGCACAGAGTGATATAAAGGACATTGGAAACCAAGAAGCAGGGAGGGTTGGAGGGTGGGTGTGGGATAAAAACTTACCTGTTGGGTACAATGAACACTATTCTGGTGATGGGCACACCAAAAGCCCTGACTTAAGCATTATATAAGATATCCTTGTAACAAAAACACTTGTACCCCTTAATTAATATTTTCAAATTTGAATGTTTATAGTGGCACAATTCACAATCGCAAAGATGTGGAAACAACCCAAGTTCCCATCAATACATGAGTGGATTAATAAAATGTGGTATATGTATACCATGGAGTACTATTCAGCTATAAGAAGCAATGGTGATATAGCACCTCTTGTATTCTACTAGATAGAGCTAGAACCCATGCTACCAAGTGAAGTATCCAAAGAATGGAAAAATAAGCACCACATGTACTCACCAGCAAATTGGTTCCACTGATCAACACCTAAGTGCACATATAGGAATAACATTTATCGGGCATCGGGCAGATGGGAGGGGGAAGGGGGTGATGGGTATATACAAACATAATGAGTGTGATGCCCACCATCTGGGGGATGGACACGCTTGAAGCTCTGACTGGGTGGGGAGGCAAGGGCAATGTAACCGAAACATTTGTACCCCCATAATATGCAGAAATAAATAAATAAAATAAACTGGAGGAGGAGACCATCATATCAACTCGAGTGCATTTCACAAGAAGAATTCAGAAACCTAAATAAACATTTCGGTGACCACCCCTCAATCTAATGTTTTCTGCTAATAATGTAGCCCTAGAGAAAACTGTTACCTCTATAACATTTATGTGTCAGAGCACTGCATTCGTCAAGCCTCTATCACCTTCCTCTGCAGGACAATCTCAAAGGACCAGAAACAGCCTTTACCTGTGGAAGGTAAGCAGTTCCCTGAACATATGCCATGAAGCATGCTTGTCCAGCCCAACAGTTACATGTTTAACAGGTATGGACTATTCTGCATACACAGGATAGAAGCATTTTTCTTTATTTCTCAAATTAGGTTAATCAGTTCCCCCAGATTGGTATGAAGACAATCATCCTACTTTTGTGGCTTCACCCTGACATAGCTCAATAAAAAACTCTTGGGCTTGAATAGTCCAAAATGGCAGAACCACAGAATTCCACGTCAGGCTGGAGAGCTCTGTCTGGTGTCCGTTGGACTGACGTTATCTTTGCTGCCACTCGTTTTTGCTGTCACATGCTGGACCTCCACTGTGCATCCAGTGCTACTGCCCAGAACTGTATAAGCAATTGCACCTGTCAGTAGTAAGCTCAGCCATAGGTGCTCTTTGCTGAGACTCCCAAGCCATCGCTACCATTTCTCATCTTCTGTAGACACCCACAGAGCCGTTCTCCAAAATCTTGCCAGCTCAGAGGTGATGGATGCACCAGAGTGCATCAGGCATCTGCCCTTCAAAGAATCTATCTCCAACTCTTAGTTTTAGTATCATAGAAATACACTCCTAGGTTGGGTTATTTTATTTTATAACTCCCCAGATTCAAAGGTTAATTCCCCTTCTCTGTCAACTCAATAAGAATGATTGCCCTGATGAGCACAGACCAGGGTCTTAAACTTGAAAAAATATGTTTGAACTCCCTTTAAAAGAAAAAATTCTCCCAGATTTCCAGGATTAAATTACAAAATCTGTGCAAACAAAAGACGTGCTATAAACTTCAGCTATTTGGCTGAAATGAAATTATTGCTCCCACTATGATTGTAATGAAGATTACCACAAGGTCTTTTTAAATTTAGCATAGCCTTGCTTTGCAATCAAATTCTTCTACTTCTACTTTGCTCAATTGTTGAGCAAACTGCTATCATGCAGTGCACCAGAATGCTCATCCGCCTCCCCTTGCTGGGAAGGATCACTTATAAATTAAGTCCTCCTCATTCTTTAGTTGGCCTGATACCAGCAGGATCATGAACACAAACATGAATAGGGGCATTAAAGAGTCAAAAGGCAAGACTCAGTTATCTTAACAATGCATAAAATTCTTGCATTAGTATTTTTAGCCTATTTTCTATAACAAAACCCCCCAATTTTTAATTTCCATAGAATTTTAAATATCACAGAAATTATCATAGTTAAGCTTTCAGCAGGTAGGTCTCTCTACTCCAGATATGATTATTTTGTTATAATATCCAGAAAGAGAAATATAGGATGCTATGATGTATTAGTCAGTGCTTGCTTTGCAACAACCCCACAATCTCAGTGGCATACAAAGATAAGCATTCATTTTGCTCACACATCTCCAGGTCAGCTGGGTTTTACCTGATCTAAGTTGGGCTCAGCTGGGTGTCTCCAAGCTGCAGGTTGGATCCAGGTGTGCTCTATGTCTATTTCATCCTTCTTGGACCAGTGGACAAAACAGAGAATGTTCTCCTGGAAATAGCAAAAGCAAAAAGGAGCAAGAAGAAAGAGGTTAGGTTTCTTAAGGCCTAAATTTGGAACCAGCAACTTGCCACCTCCACTGACCAGAAGCAAGCTACACAGTCAAATCCAAAGTCAATGGGCTAGAAAGCACTTTTCACCTTTAGAGGGAGGAACTGCAAAGTCACATGGCAATGGGTTAGGATACAAGGAGGGGTGAAGAATTGGGGCCAATAATTCCATCTACTGCCTATGACCAAGGAACTTCATCTATTTTGGGGTGGCAGGAAAGCCTTTGCTGAAGAAGCAATGTTTGGGCTGAAAAGTGGAAGCAGGTTACTGTGAGAGTATTACTATGTAAACGGGAAGGAACAGTGTTCTTCAACAGAAGAACAGTACCCATCACAGTACCATGCTTATTCAAGAAGGGTGGCAAGGATGGTGGGGAACAAGGCACAGGAGATGAAATAGGGAGCAGACAGGAGCCCAAGGGGCGGGGCCTTGAAGGCAGGCTAGAGGTTTTTTATCTTTTTGAATGTAGAGAAATCGTGGAGACATATTAACCAGAGAAGAGACATTTTGGATTTGAAAACCATTTTCAGTTTCAAATAGCAGAAACACCAACTCAGCATGGCTTAATAAGGAAATGTGTAATATTATATCATGTGACTAGTACAGAAGTCAGCCACTTCAGGTCAGTAATTTAGTGACTCTGGAACAACACCAAAGACAATGCACCTCCCAATTGCACGTTACCCTCTGCAGCGGATCAGCTTTGTCCTGACATCGATTCTCCTGAGTCCCAAGATGGATGCAGAAGTTCTAGATGTTGCAAACAGAATCGACAGTGTTCAGGGGAAGACATAACCCTCTTATCTCTCTCCTTTTTAGAATCAAAGAAGAATTTCCCAGAAACCCCCAGGAGAAGTCACATCCCATTGGTCAAAACTGGGTCACGAGCCCACCCTTGAACCAATCCCAGGCAAGAGGAATGAAATCACGTGATTCACTTGGCTCAGTGAGGCTCTGTCGGCTAGTGTAGCCATGTGACAAAGACACGACAATGAGGAGGAGTGCCTCCTCTGAGCAAGAGTGAGATATCTCCTAGGAAGGAGGGAAACAGATGCTGGAGTTTAAGGCAGGACAAGTCCAGAATCAAGGGTGGAAAAATATACTCCACTTTCAGCGGGAGGGACTGCAGAGTTATATAGCAAAAAGTGTGGACACAGGGAGGTGTAAAATTTGTAATTATTAATTCAATCTGCCACCACACTCCTAAACATTCTCATTGGCTACATTGATCACACATACACACACACACACACAAAATTGGCAAAATGATCCCATTCTGTGACATAGTACATTGTCTTTATGCTTCTCACTTGGAACATGATTGCATACCACTTTGTCTTATCTTTATCATTGCATTAGTTTCCTTCTATTGCTACTATAACAAGAAACCAAACATCTTTTTAAAAAAACACATATTTATTATGTTATGGTTTTGTAGATCAGAAGTCTGACGTGGGTCGTATTAGTAAGTCAAGGTGTCAGCTAGACCTCATCCCTTTCTGGAGTCTCTGGGGCACAATCCATTTCCTTTCTCATTCCAGTCGTTGGCAGAATGGAGCTCCCTACTGTGATAAGGCTGAGATCCCCGGGTTCCTCACTGCCTATCACCTGTGGACCATTCTCAGTGTCTGGAGGCTGCTTGCATGCCTTGGCTCTTGGCCTCTTACCTCTGTCTCCAAAGCCAGGTCAAGCTACCTTCACACTTTGCATCTCTCCTGTTTCTTCTCCAGTCCTAACATCTCTCTGACCTACTCTTGTATGCCTTCCTCTTCCTCTTTAAAGAGCCCATATGATGACATTGGGCTGACCTGGATAATTCAGGAGCATCTTTCTGTTTTAAAGTCTGTTACCTTAATTCCATTTATCCTGTAACATAACGTTTCACAGGTTCCAGGGATTAGGACGTGCACATCTTTAAGGGGCCATTATTCTACTGACCACAACTCTTATTAATGAACTATTCGATGATTTTTCAGCTTTGAGTGTGTCTCTCCAAGTGTTTTCAGAGCACTGTGAAATTAGGGACTGGGTGTAAGTGTCCCCATGCTCTCCACCTAAGCACACAGTTGGCACTCAATGACAACAGATCTGGTATACGGGAGAGCTTTAATATTGTTAAAAAGAGTTTTATCTAAGTGATTTATTCCCAACATCAGGGATAAATCCTGCTTTCTAACACGTAACATGTCTCTTTCCCTTAACTGGATAACTATATCGACAATCACCAAAAAGGCATCTGTGATAGAAGATATTACTACACAAAGGAGAAATGTGAAAACATGAACATTTTATTTTCTGACCCTGTAAGTCCATACAAAACATTTTGGCAGAGATCAGGGGGAAAATATAACACCTTAATGAAAAAGACTCAGCTGGAGTCCCAGATACCTTTCAATGCCACCTACTGGAACTTAGAACTTCTTCAGAGGATGAAAAAGGGTCTAGACCAGTTTCTGGGATGCAAGTGCATATTTGTTTTGTGGTGAATGAGCTAATGCTGGGTTTCCAAGGGCTCCAAACAGATGATGCATTCTGAGCTCACTTTGCATTTATTTCCTCAGGAGCCTTGTGCGGGTCACTTTGTCCAAGAATTCTCTAGCTCTCGTTCGCTTAGATGTCTAAATCTGCTGGGAGAGAGGGGAGAGCCAAGTGACGGATGGAGAGAAACTCTGAGATAATACAGACCAAGGGATATGGAGTCATGGATAGACGACAGGGGAGAGAGAGAGTGCAGGGGAGGAAAACCTCAATGAGACATTGAGACCTTGAGAGGTGAGGAGAGGAAGGAAAAACCTCCTTGACTTAGGAAACAGAAATAGGTAACCCCCCATCCACGCAGTCACAGGTTCTGACAAAATCTCTTAAAATCTTGAGAATCATTTTAAAGAAAGATAAAAGCTCCTATGTTTGACATAATCATCTTTCACATAACTCATCTCTCTTGAAACATTGTTAAGGAAAATAATGAAAAGCCACTGAGCTGGGAGATACAAGACTGTTTTAGACATCAGCCTAGGCAAAGAATTTATGAAGAAGACCCCCAAAGCAATCACAGCAGCAACAAAAATAAATAAATGGGACCTAATCAAATTAAAAAGCTTCTGCACAGCCAAGGAAACTATCATTAGAGCGAATAGACAACCTACAAAAGGGGAGAAAATATTTGCATGCTACACATCCAATAAAGGGCTGATAACAAGAATCTATATAGAACTTAAGAAAATTAACAAGAAAAAAATCAAACAACCCCATCAAAAAGTGGACAAAGGATATGAACCGAAACTTTTCAAAAGAAGACAGAATAATGACCAGCAAA
>NW_012138191.1:5011911-5012543 GCF_000956105.1 Propithecus coquereli | reverse complement strand
TTTAAATTATTTAATACTCATAAAAATGAATATATAGTTTGTAACAGACACCTCCTAAGTCCCACCTCACATCCTCTCTGCCAGTTGATTTCACCAGATGTTGCTGCAGCAACCAGGTGCACATGGGTAGGATGACAGCACCTTGCTTCAGCTACATGGAAAATCACTTGCTTCCTACACAAGGGTTTCTCTGACAGTACAACAGACAGTGCAATGAAGGAACAGGAATCTGTCAGCCATTCTTGTGCATATGTCAACCGGAAGAGTAAGTAAGTTAATACCCCATAGAGCAAGTCTAGACCAGTAGGATCCAGGAACCAGTTTGAATGCTCCTTTCTTCTATCCTGTGGTGGACACTTCTGAACTCATTCTACATGGCTTTGGGGGAGTCTAGCAGGAGAAGCCTACAGCAGTGAACAGTTCACTTACACGCCTTGGATTGACTTTCCCTCCTGCCACGTCTCACTCATCCCAGCCTCTGACCCCTGTTCCCTGGGATCATTCCCCCGAACAAACTATCTAAGCTCTGCTTGCTGGGGAACCACAGTCTAAACCTTATTTACAAATAACAAGTGGTTTTAAGGAAAAACATGAGATGTTAAGATAGCTTCTACAATGGAAATACCATTAAA
>NW_012138191.1:4958190-5011861 GCF_000956105.1 Propithecus coquereli | reverse complement strand
ATGGATGGTTTGCTTTCAGACTTGGTTTGCTTTGGATGTACCAAGACCTAACCAACAGATCAATTGTCCATTCATTAACAAATGTTTATTGAACACCTGCCACGTGCTCAGTATTGGAGATGGTGAGCAAAAATGGCATGGTCCCTCCCTCAAGAAACTTCCATCTTTTTACATGATTTAATACTCATAAAAATGAATATATAGTTTGTAACAGATACCTCCTAAGTCCTACCTCACATCCTCTATGCCAGTTGATTTCACTAGATGTTGCTGCAGCAACCAGGTGCACACAGGTAGGATGATAGCACCTTGCTTCAGCTACATGGAAAATGACTTGCTTCCTACACCAGGATTTCTCTGACAGTGCAACGGACAGTGCAATGAAGGAACAGGAATCCGTCGGCCATTCTTGTGCATATGTCAGCTGGAAGAGTAAGTAAGTTAATACCCCACTGAGCAAATCTAGACCAGCAGGATCCAGGAACCAGTTTGAATGCTCCTTTCTTCTATCCTGTGGTGGACACTTCTGAACTCATTCTACATGGCTTTGGAGGAGTCTAGCAGGACAAGCCTACAGCAGTGAACAGTTCACTTACACGCCTTGGATTGACTTTCCCTCCTGCCACGTCTCACTCATCCCAGCCTCTGACTCCTGTTCCCTGGGATCATTCCCCCGAACAAACTATCTAAGCTCTGCTTGCTGAGGAACCACAGTCTAAACCTTATTTACAAATAACAAGTGGTTTTAAGGAAAAACATGAGATGTTAAGATAGCTTCTACAATGGAAATACCATTAAAACAGAGATTTCCCAAGGAAATACCATTGAAACAGAGATTTGAATAATAAGAAAGATGAGATGCACTAGGGATAGAGGGGTGAGGAAGGCATTCCATATGGGGAATGTATCATGAAAACTTTGAGTTGGAAAGGATACTGGCACTTTTGAGAGATTGTAAGAAAGCTGGTGTCACATACACCCAAACATAAAAGGGAAGGTGAGTGGGAGGAGAGGTGGAGAGAGGCCAATCCATATGCATACTGGGGGTAGGACATGACTAAGGCTTTGTTCTAAGAGCAATGAGAAAGCTCTGAAGCATTTAGGCAGGCAAGCTGGCATGATTAGAGTTGGTTTTTAAAGATCACTCCTGCTGCTTTATGGAAAACAGATGGGAGAGAAGTGAGGCTGGACATGGAGATGATGACTACGTAGAGCCAGTGCAATGACCCAGGCAAGAGGTCAAGGTAGCTGAGCCAGAGTGGTGGTCTCAGAGATGGAGAAAAGTGTACAGGTTGGAGAGATGAGGACAGGTGTGATGGAACTTGGTGATGGTTTGACTGTGACGGGGGGTAGGAAAGGGTGATGCATATAGCAATCACTCAATGCCTCAACCAGAAACTATTAACTTCCCTTAAAGCTTCCATCCTTGGGCTAGGCAAGGTGGAAAAGCAAGATATAAAGACACAACCTCACCCCTCGGAGAGGTGATGACCCAGCCAGAAAGGTAAGATGCATGAAACACCTGAAAACCTGGTGCTGGTTTCACAAAAGATGAAGTAAGAGATCCTCTAGTTCAGAGATATGAGCATTCTAGCGCATGTCCCTGTGATGATGATGACAGCGATGATAACAATAGCAGTAATGATACAAAAGCTAATGTTCTTCAAATGGTTTCTATGTGCCTGGTGTGGTGCCAAGGAATGTGGGCTTCATCCTTAGGGAAACAGGAAAACTTTGTAATGTTTTAAGAAATGAGCGACTTGGGAGAAGGCTATGTGACAATGGAGGCAGAGTTGGGATGATGCCACTGCAAGCCCAGGAACAACACCAAGGATAGCTGGCAACCGTCAGAAGCTAGGAAGAGGCAAGGAAGAATTCTCCAGAGATTTCAGAGAGAGCAAGGCCCTACTGATACTGTGATTTGGACTTCTTGCTTCCATAACAGTGAGAAAATAAATTTCTGAGTTTTTTTTGGGTTTTTGTTTTTGTTTGTTTTATGTTTTTGAGACAGGATCTTGCTCTGTCTCTCAGGCTAGAGTGCAGTGGTGTCGTCATAGCTCACTGCAACCTCAAACTCCTGGCTCGAGTGATCCTCCTGCCTCAGCCTCCTGAGTGGTTGGGACTACAGGTGCCACCACACCCAGCCAAATTTCTATTGCTTTAAGCCACCCAGTTTGTGGTACTTCATTATAGCAGCCCTAGGAAACTAGTGCACTAGTTTTGGAACTAGAAGTTGTTCACTAAAATTAAGAACATAACCGGTGTTTAACAAGAAATTGAAGAGAATTTGTGAATTGAAAGATAAATAAGAAGAAATATTGAGACAATGTAAGAAAGAAATGCATTAAATAAAATTCCACATTTACTAATGATTTAAGAAAATAAAAGAAGAAATGAGTGACTTGATCAGATTTGCATTTCTAAGACACTCTGAGCTTCTGTGTAGAGAAGAGATCAGAGGTCCAAGTGAAAGAACAAATAGAACTAGACCAGCCAGGAGGCTGCTGCAATAATTCAGACATGAGATCGAGCTCTGTAGCAGTTGCTGTCAGTAACTCGCCCTTAACTGTCAGCTCTCACTGTTGCTGTACAGCCCAGGGCATCTCACTGCCTGAGGGCTTTCTCTGGTCATTGGATCAAGTGTAGGGCAGACCAGAAATGCTAAGAAGTTAATATTTCCAGGATCAGCCCTCAATAAGTGAGGGAGAGAAGATGATAAATACTCCAGGTCCCAAATGTCTCAGGTGAGACAACTCTGAGGTGTGCACCACATAGTCACCAAGTCCCCAGCATGACTGAGCCTCGGCTGCCCACTAATCCTCTCATTAACTATCCCGTAGGGCTGCCTTCCCTTCCTGGTCTTACTTCCCTACTCCCTCACCAGCGTGTTCTGAGATTACCTCCTAAATAAACTACTTATGCTCAGATTTTTATCTCAGGGTCTACTTAGGGAGGACCCCAACCTAAGTTCTTGACCAAGTGGCAGTAGGGCCAGAGAGAAGCCTCCAATTTAAGACATATCAGGGGTTGGTGACATTCCTTATGGGAAGCCATGAGACAGCTGGAACTATGGCTTCTTGTATCTTCAACCAGCCAAAAGGCCACCCAAGATCCATGAGGGAGCTAAGTTGATGGACACTCAAGGAAAATAAGCCTTGGTTGTTACTGCTGAGCTATAGCCCCAAACTCCAGTGTGGAGTTCCCAGCTTTCATCCAGGTGTGGGGAACCTGCTGCTTCAAGGCCACATTGGCCTTCCAGATCCCCAAGTGCAGCTCCTCGACTGAATCCAAACTTCACAGAACAAATCCCTTTATTAAAAGGATCTGTTCTGTAAAATTTGGATTCAGTCAAAAGGCCACACTCAAGGATCCAGGCATAGTGGTTGCTGTATTCGTTATCTATTTCTGAGTAAGAGATAACACCAAACTTAGTGGCTTAAAACAACAGTAAGCATTATTCACAGTCTGTGGGGCACAATTTTGAAGCAATTGAGATGGATGGCTCTGGCTCAGGGTCTTTGACGAGGTTACTTCCGATTTCAGCTGGGGCTGCACTCATCTGAAGGCTTGACTGGGGGATCCATTTCCAAGGTGGCTCACTCGCTGGCTGGCACGCTGGTGGAAACCCTCAGCTCCTCTTTGTGGGGTCTTTTCCCAGGGATACTTGAGTGCTCTTCCAACATGGCAGCTGGCTTACTTCAGAGTGATGAGAGACAGCTCCAGGTGAAAGCTGTCCTTTTAATGGCCCAGCCTCAGAAGTCATGTAGCATCATTTCCACCACATTCCATTAAGTGAGAGGCAAGTCACTAAGACCAACCCACATTCAAGGGGAAGAGAATTAGTTTCCACCTCTTGAAGGGAAGGCTGTCAGAGAATTTGTGGGCATATTTTAAAATCACCACAGTTGCCTACTTGATCCATTCCCCTCAATCCTCACCCTAATCTAAGCTCTCATGGTCTTTGATGTCAATCCTATGACAAGAAAGAAGCTGAGAAAAGGTGGACCTAAAGATGAGTGTGAAAGTGAAAAGAGAGGTTCTGCCCCAGGCCTAGAACAGAGCTAGTCCAAGATGCCCCTCCCTGATTTCCAACACCCTTCTTACCACACCTCAGAGACAAAAGATCGCGTTTGTGAGGTCTCTCCAGGGTAAGCAGCAAGAATTGAATCTTTGTAATTCGGAAAAACAATGAATATATTGGAAAGTTACAGGAAAGTTAACAAAATCAAAGAGGAAGATACAGGAACCAGGTTCAGAAAACAGTAGTTACCTCTGAGTAGTGAAAACGGAATTATTTTAGTTTTCTTTTCTTTGCTTATCTATATTTTGAATAGTGAACTTGTAGTCATGTAACAAGAAAAAAAACAATCCAAAGGTTTTTAAAGAAGGACTGTCAAATTATTGGGTTAAAATAGAAACTCTAATTATATGGTGCTTTCAAGAAACAAACCTAAAATGAAACCCATTTTTAACTTTGAAACATTAAAAATAAATGTCAAAAAAAAGAAGAGCCAAGATTTATCAGGCAAACACAAAAAGAGCAAGGATAACAAAATTAATTTCAGACTGTGTAGGATCCAAGGCATTAAATGGAACAAAAAAGATTCATTTTATATCAAAGAAAATGATAGTCCCCAGTGAAGTTATAAGAGAGATAGCTGGGAGCCCTGCTGGTCATTAAACATGTTTTATCTCTACTCTAGTGAGAGAGGTGTCAGAGAATCACTGGGGTCCCTTTGAAAGGATAATTCATATTGAGTCATAAAAGGTTGATGGGGTAAAATAGTCATTTACATTCAGATGGTAGTTCAAAATCATAGTCACCTGGCCACTAGATCTCATTATTTAATGCATTAATAAAGATATACCTTTATTACTATGTCACCAATTTGGGTTTTGCAAAAATACTCAGATAACTGCATTTCCATGGAATTGGTTTCTTGCAATTCTAAGTATTTTATTTTTTAAAGGTAAAATTCTGAAAAAATTCCGTAGGCTTCACCAAACTGCCTAAGGGGTCCATGAGCCAAACAAACCTAAGACTCCTGATGCTTAGATCTGCCCTCGACTGCTACCTGCGCCTCTCAGAGAGGGGAGTAGAGCTGGGTGAGCGACAGTGCAATGGAATCATAGAATGTGTACGGTTTTGTGGAATTTATTAATTCAGTCTTTTTTTTCCTCTGTGCTTTTGTTTTCTCTCTATACTTTCCTGCCCCTCCCTCCACTCACAGCCCTCTCCAAAGTGACCCATGTGGAGATAACGTAATCTTTAACCATCCGCATTTGTATCCTTGCTCATATTTTCCTATACAAACACGAATTTGTACCTCTATATACACATGCATTTGCATATATATATATATATATATATATATATATGTGCATGCATAGGAGTTTTCCAGCCTTTTCCCATTCATATTAAAGCAGCATCATAAATAAGTGGAGAAGAGATGGATTTTCTGAAATGATATATATTCAGAATTTTCACATGATATATTGCAAAAGGTTGGGATCACAAGACATACACAATTCAGTGTTATTTTCTTCTCATTAATGTCATATTATATTTTCCATATTATTAGATTCTATTTAAAACTATTTCTAATGACTGCATATGTATCACATAAGGATGCAACGAAACATATATAATCATCTCCCCATTGAACAGCAACATTTTCCAATTTTTCCTTATGATAAAATGCTATGATGAACCTCATTATACATGTCTTTGTGCAAAATTCTTATTTTTTTTTTTTAGGATAAACTCCTGAAAGTAGAAGTAATTGGCTTGGCGAGGTGGCTCACACCTGTAATCCCAGCACTTTAGGAGGCTGAGGTGGGAAGATTGTTTGAACCCAGGAGTTCAAGACCAGCCTGGGAACATAGACCCTGTATCTACAAAAAAATTTAAAAAATAGGAAATAGATGAAAGAGTATGAAAGTTTCCAGACCATTGCTACATATTGCTCATTTGCTTACTAGAAAGATTGTACCAATTCTATGCTGCAAATAACTTTTCCTCTTTTGCAAGTCCCAGTGGTCCTGTGTCCCAGTTAGCAATACAGTTCAGAATATTTGGGGACCTCAACTGAAATTCCCATTTTCATATTTTGTCCTTCTAGTTTATCCGTCACTTTTAAAATTTTGTTTCAATGATTTTTAATGTACAAGCAATTTTTTCTATCATTCTTTTCCATTGTAATTATTTCATTTGTATGCTAAGAAAGGGCATTCTCATGTGAGCTCAATTTATTATTCATTTGTAGTTTTTTCTATTGTATTATCACTTCCATTTTGACATTGTTTACTTTTAAACTCGTTATCACTTCTTTCTGTGGCCAGCGTAAGGGTCTATCTTCATTGTTTTAATATATAGTGAGTATTCCCACCACCATTTTTAAACAAATCCTTTCTTCCTCAGCAATTTACATCACTTACTGTCTGTTAGGTGTAAGATTATGTGGAGAGCACAGGCGGTGGAGTCTGGCTGCCTGGGTTCAAATCGTGGCCACACCATGCACTGGCTGTGTGAACATTGGCAAATCACTTAGCCTCTCTCTGTCTCAGCTTCTTCTGTAAAATGAGGACATTAATATACCCTATTATAAACTATATGGGACAATCCTTGCATTATATTATATATTGGTTGAACCCTATGAAATCGATTTTTTTATAGGTCGAAACTGGATATCATCAATTTCGTATGAGTCAACTAATGAATATTAACATTGATCCTGGAGTTATACTTTCTCTACCACTGTACCATCAGCTCTTAGTCCAGATTCATACTGTTCTATTTAGCATAGCTTTGCAATTTGTTTTAATCTGGCATGAGACATTTGCTCTCATTTTAATAAAATGTCCTTACTTATTTGTTCTTCCAGGTAACACAAGAGAAATTTAGAATCAGTTCATTAATTTCCCATAAAAGTCCCAGTGAGAATTTTTCATTAGAACTATTTTTAAATTACAAATGATTTATAAAAGAACTTATAAGTTGTATTTGTCAGGTTTTCCAACCAGGACTATGATGTGATGTTTTACTTATTAAAGTTTCTTTTTAAGGTTTTCGATGAAATTTTTAATTAAAAAAATTGGAGTTCTCATTCTTTTTCTGTTACATTTATGCTTAGGCATTTCATACTTGTTATTTTTACAAATGAAAACTTTTCTTTTTACTTTCCAGCTTGTAATTGTTGGCATATAGAAAAACATTTTTATAAGATATTATTTCTGTATCCAGCCACCTAATTACAATCTCATTTTTAAAACAGCATTTGTAATTGATTTTTTTTATTTTCTAGTATCAAATCATAACATCTTCAAATAATGACAGTGTTTTGAAAAATCTTTCTTCCTTTCCAAGTGTTAAAAAATCTTATTTCTAATTTATTTCTTACTAAAATGATCAGAACTTTCAAATTTTCAAATTAAAAAAACTACTCTGCATTCCAGTTTTTGCCTATTTTAATGGGAATGCCTGCTCTGATCAAAATGTTTGTGTCCCTCACCCCCAAATTCATATGTTGAAATCCTAACCCCTAAGGTGATAGTGTCAGGAGACGGGGCCTTTGGGAGGTGATTAGTCATGGGGCAAAGCCTTCACGCTTAGGGTAAGTGCCCTTACAAAGAAGATCCATGAGAGCTAGTTAGCCCCTTCCACCATGTGAGGACACAGCAACAAGGTGCCATCTGTGAGGAAGAGGGATCTTACCAGATGCCAAATCTGCTGGTGCCTTGATCTTGGACTTCCCATCCTCCAGAAATGACTGAAATAAATTTCTGTTGTTTATAAGCCTCCCAGTTTGCAGTATTTTGTAATAGCAGCCCAAATGGACTAAAACAATGCCTTTGTGTTTTAAATGTAAAGAATACCATTTACTGTTAATATAATACTATTATAACATTTAATACAAGGACACTTCAAAAAGTTCTCAGAAAAAAATGGAACTCAAAGATAAAAATAAAAAATATAAACTTTATTTCTCAATATCAGCTCCATCAAGTTTAAGACGCTTTTGTAAGCAATGATACCAGCCAGTTAGTCCATCCCTAAAGAACTGAGGGTCCTGGGAATTTAACCATGTCAATGCAGTCTTTTTTACATTATTAGCTAAACGAAAATGGGTGCCTTTTAAGGATTTTTTAATGTCAGGAAACAAAAAGAAGACAGAAGCAGCCAAATGATGACTGTAAGGTGGATGCCTAATGATCTCCCGTGGAAATTCTCACAAAATTGCTCCTGTTTGATGAAGAATTGAGTAGCAGCATTGTTGTGGTGAAGCTTCCCAGGCAATTTTTCTGCTAAAACTTTGACTAACTTCCTGAAAACACTCTCACAATAAGTAAAGGTTATTCTTTGGCCCTCTAAGGAAGTCAACAAGCAAAATGTCTCAAGTATCCCAAAAACTGTTGCCATGACCTTTGCTCTGGGCTGGTCTGTTTTTGCTCCAACTAGAGCACTCCCACCTCTTGGGAGCCATTGCTTTGATCGTGCTTTGTCTTCAGGATCTTTCTGATTAAGCCACGTTTCATCTCCTGTTATAATTCTTCAAAGAAACGCTTTGGGATCTTGATCCCACATTTTAAAAAATTCTGTCGAAAGCTCTGCTCTTGTCTACAGCTGATGGTGTAAAAGCTCCCAAAGTGGCACAGCTTCCAGGACTGAAATCTTCCGATTTTCAGTCCAATCAGTTTGTCTCCGAATTATGTTTGATTGCTTGTGTGATTGTGGCTAGGACAATTCCCCTTTCTGGGCCTCAGTTTCCCCATATGACCGAATATTTGTTTCTGGAGTCTATGCGCTCCTCCATTGTGCATCTACCTGCAGCCAACTCTGACCACCTGAAGGCCAAGGTCAAACTGGCGCTAGGAATTCCAGGTCGGAGAGTCTTCCTTTTCTCCAATCTACACTTCCAAATAAGGAAAGAAGAACCACCCCTAATCCACAAGGGCTGTGTCTAGGGCATAGGCAGGACCCGGCTCCTGCCAGCTGTATACTCAGGGCGCCCCTCCACAGACGAACAGAGGGCCCGAAAGACTCTGACCGCCGCAGACATTCAGAGGGTCCTCCTGCAGGCAGGGGCTTCCTGGAGGAGGTGGCCCTTAAGAGGGGTTTGCTTTAGATAGTCGGGGGGCAGTATTCCATGCAGAGGGAACCCCCTGTTTTGTGGACAGGATGAGCCGAATAGCTTGCCTTTAACGTGAGTGTCTTTACTTTCATTCCGTGTCTTGACCACCCCTGGCCCCACCCGAAATGGACTCAATCCAAAACAAACAGAAGCAAGGCCCAGGTTTAAATTTTAAAAGGCTGCCTTCAAATTTTGTTTACTTGTCCAGATTTACATACTTCCAGGACTCAAGAAGGCCAATTCCTTTCTCAGACTCTGCACTGGAATATGGGGCCAGGAGGCGGGGAGGGAGGGGTATGCCCTGTATGATTTCTATCTAAATGTCACCGCTACGCCGCCACGTGGAAAAGGGGGCAGGGAAGGAGGTGGGTGCTGCCAAGCTCCTGGAGAAGGGGCTCCAGAGTGAGGCCGAGCCGGCAGGCTCCGAGGTAACGCCTCCCGGGGCCGCGTCCCCGAGGCAGCCTGGAGTGGCCAAGTCTGTCGCCCAGCTTCGCGCAGATAACGCGACCCGTGCCGTGCCCGAGGCTGGCGCGCCCTCTCGCGGCCACGCCGGGCACTCCGCAGCCGAGCCCGGAGCATCCTCGGTGGGCCTTTGGTTGCGTCCAGCCTAGGCTCAGCGGGCAGCAGCCCGCGCAGAGTGTTCTAAGGCCCTGAGGAAGACCACCAACCCGCAGAGATCGTCCCTGCTGCAGTTCCTCTGCAGCCCACGCTGGAGAACGCCCTGGTCAGCGCTACAGAGGGCTCCGCTCGCCCCTCCCCTTTCCAAGCACTTTTCCCCTGTCCCTGTTCTCAGCTACCCCTCCCTGTTTCCTTTGCCCTACTCCCTGTCCCACCCTTGAATTAACTCAGCCTCGTGGGGTGTGGATGACTGATTCTTACTCCCTTTACCTGTAGCTTAACAGGATATCGCACAGCTTCCTTCCAAAGCAGTGGTGAAGATCTGAGTTAGTTTTACTGATTACTTCTCTCCTTGTGCCTCAGTTTCCCTATCTGTGATATGGGGATAACTGTAGTACCTATGTCCTAATTTGGTGTAAAGTAAATGAGTTACCAACTGTGTACCATACTCACGTCTTCACACAATTTCTCTGTAGGGACACAGCCAGCATCTGCTGCTCTGTTGCAGGGCCATCCCAGGCTGCTGGAACCTCTCTAGCCCATACACAGCAGCCTGGAAGTACTCAGGATCAAGTAATCTATTTGCCCATGTGTTAGTCAGGGTTTCCAGGGAAATAACCAATGGGATGATATATACATGTATATATGTATGTATACGTGTGTGCCAATATGTGTGGGTGTGTATGTGTATGGAGGGTGAGAGGAAAAGATACCGATTTATTATAAGGAATTGACTTGTGATCATGAAAGCTAACAAGTCCCAAGATCTGCAGTCAGCAAGCTGGAGACCTAGGAGCTGGTGTTGTGTTATATAGTTCCAACCCGAAGGCCAGCAGGCTCAAGAGCCAATATTTCAGCTCAAGTCCAAAGGCAAGAAAAAGCTGCTGTCTCAGCTTGAAGGTAGTTAGCCAGGAGAATCCCCTTTTAGTCAAGGGAGGGTCAACCTTTTTGTTCAATTCAGGCCTTCGACTGATTAGATGAAGTCCACCCATGTTAGGGAGGGCAATCTGCTTTACTCAGTCTACCAATTCAAATGTTAATCTCATCCAAAACATCCTCACAGAAACACCCAGAATAATGTTTGACCAAATATCTGGGCACCCTGCGGCCCAGTCAAGTTGGCACACAGAATTAACCATCACAGCCCCCTAAGGCGGATTTTATGTAATGACAGAACAGGCGTGCAAACACTCAGGCTGGCCTCCTTCCCTTCCCAGTCCCATTTCCTCACATCCCTCTGGGCTTTTTGTGGGCTTGCTTCCTAAAAATTACTTTCACATGAATCTTCCTCCCAGGGCAGGAGTCTGCTCCACAATATCCCAAGTTCACGTCCTTCTGCCTGGGCTGGAACCTCTCCTGATGCTGGAACGGTCCATTTTCCCCAGGATGCTCAGAATATAAATCATCATGGCAAAGAATGGGGCTTGATAGGGAAGAGTCCTTCAGACTCACGGTCAAATATAGACTGAAAAAAATGAATTTCCATACAAAAAATAAGTTGCATATTTTTCTGCTCATCTCCTGGACACACAGAAACACACAAAGAACTCAGCTCATCACAACGCCTTCACATGCACTTTGTTGTGGATAACATGAGAAACAGCCCGGCTGATAACAGGATTGTGTGATCACAATTAGATGGATAATTATTGGTACGTAGAAGGGTTTGATGAATGGGTCTTGGTGAATAGGAGCTATAAATACATATATTAGAAAAGGAGTCCATTAAAAATGAACCTAAAGCAATTGAAAAGCTTCTGATGGATCATTAGCCATTTAAAGAGATTTGTGTAGCTGAAGTGTTATTGGCTCTTTTCACCTTTTACTGAAAGGCTTCAAAAAGGAAATCAAAGCATCTGAAATTATAATGTAAATCAATGGGGGAAAGGCATTAAATTTATAAAAGTTCAGTTTTTATGCAGCTTCTCCTGAGCTCAGCTGTGATGCAAATTGAAGTCTACTTTGTGTGCATTGACATAAAATGACGACCATTATAAGGAAATATTTTAGTTAATTCAATGTGATATAGACACAGGTTGATTATAGCAGCCAATTGTACCATTGGGAAATGAGTTGAGTTTCCCAGAAAAAAATATATGAAATGAACATGAGATTCTGATATTCTGCTTCAACTGACCACAGACTCCTTATATAAAAGTTTGCCAGGTTGAATATCATTTCATATTGCTTTTTCAGACATCCAACTGGACTTCTACATTTGTCCAGCCCTGCCTTGGTAAGCAAGACACAAAAATGAAATATCCAAGGTTTGCTTATTATTTGTGCCATGAGCAGCCATCAGTTTCATTCTATAGACTTCCAGTCCAGGAATCAGCCAAGGACAAGACTCCTGAGCATAAAAGGATAGATTCAAAATTTATAAGACTGTTTTTTTAAAGACAGATTTGTTATGGCACACATATATATGTATGACGTATGTGTAATTTTACATTGTGAAGACATACAGCAAATGTAACAGTGAGTATCTGTGGTATAATTATTAAAATTATAGAGAAGTGTAAACAATAATATGATGTACACTCACGCACTCACCATCAAGCTCAAAAATGTAACACTGAAGCAGTTCAAGGCAGTTGAAACCCCCTCTGAATGCCTCAGTCCGTGTCTCCCTCCCCACATCCCCCAGAGTTAATTGTTATCTTGAATCCGCTATTCCTAGTTCCCATGCATTTAATTATACATTCATCACAAATGTATATATCCCCAACCATTGTCTAGTGTGTTTAAACTTTAATAAATGAACATATCATACCACGCGAAATCCTCTGCAAATTGGCTCTTTGGTTATGTTACGTTTGTGAGATTCTCCTACAGGGATTCATGTAGCTGTAACTCACTCATGCTTAAAGCTGTTTGGTTTACATTATGTGAATAAACACAATTCATTTACTCATTACATTCTCCTATGGGTGGACATTTATTTCTAATTTTTTTCCCTTGTCAATAGTGCTCTTGTGAATAGCTTCATTCATATATATGAACCATTTGAAAATAAGCCACAGAATATTCTACAATTATTTCCTCATTGTTAGATTCAGATTACACTTTTTTAAAAGTACATTTTGGCTATATATTTACCTCTGAGGATTATTTTACCTTCATTCAACAAGTTTTGATAACAAAAATATTAATTTTTAAAAAACACTTTACGTGTTCAGAGTGCTTTTCTTTCTTGTCAGTGAATTATTTTGGATTTTGTTAAAGTTTCTAACAAATGATTTAATTTACTTTTATTCTTTCTTTTTTTTTCTAACAAGTTTATTCTAGAAGAAAAAATTTGCCTCTAAGGACCGACCACTTTTGCTTCATCTCACAAGTTTTGGTAAATAAAATTGGTATTGCTTAATTCTAAATATTTCAGATTTTCTATTATGTTTTCCTTGTTAACTTCTGAATTATTTCTACTTTCATTTTATTGTGATCAGAAGAAAAATGTGGTTTGTAAAAGAAATCTTTAGACTCTGTTGAAATTCTTCTGTAGTGCAATATATAGTCAATTTTGTGAAGAGTTCTATGCAAGCTTGAGAGGAAAAAGTGTATGCTTTCTATGGAGTAAAAGGTTCCTGTTTTCTCTCTCTCTCTTTCCCAGTCTCTTCCCCTCCTCCCTCTCTCCCTCATTCCCTCTCTTGTTCTCGCTCTTTCTCCCCCAGCCCTTCCCTTTAGCTCAGATGTGTTAATCCTAATTTCTTCTTATTCATTCATTCATTGATTCTACTTTTTTTCCTTTCAATCCTTTTAATTTTTTTCAATGTTTTAACCTATTCTGAGACATGGGGCCTCAAACCTATAATTCTGATTGTGTCTATTTCTCTTTGTAACTCTGTAATTTGTTTGTCGTTCTGAGACTATACTTCCAGGAGCATATATGTTCATGCGTTGTGTGTTCTTGATGAACTGTTTCAGTATGAAATATTTCTCTTTGTCTTTATTACTGCTTTCTGCTAAAATTCTATTTTGTCTGATATTAACACTGCTGTGCTCTCTTTCTAAAATTATTGTTAGCATTTACCCAGTTTTGTCCCTTTTGACTTTTTAATGTGCTTTGATTTATGTTTGTTTCTTATAAACAGTATAGAGCTAGACTCTGTTTATGAAATTGTTGCTTTTGCTCTAATCTGAAAATCTCTGTATACATGGATTAGGTGGCCATTAGGTGACCACCACCTGTTTATTGTTTATTATGCTACCATTATATTGGACTTATGTCTGTCATTTTACCCTGTGTTTACTACTCAACCTGCTTCATCTTTGTTTATTTTTTTCTTCTTCTCTGATTTCTGTTAAACTGTGCATAGTTTTGTTCTCTCTGCCTGTTTGAAATTTAGATATTTTATTATTATTCATTCATAGTTACTTTTATATTTGTAATATACTCTTAATTTCATGTTTCTCACAAATCATCCCCTTTTCTTAAACAAGATGCAGAATTTTCAGCTCTTTAACATTTATCTCCCTATAACAAATTACTATGTTATTCTTGTCTAAAGGTTTAGTTCTGACTTATTTTAAAACACAATTTTTCTTTTATTCATATAAATCATTATCATTATGACTACTTCTTTTATTGTATCATGATAATTATTGCTACTTAGAGTGAATGTTTACTATATCTATCAATTATTTATAAAGTACACGTTTTCTTCACAATTTAACTTCCCTATGATTGGGAGGTTAAAGTCTGTCTTTAATTCTGTGTTTATTCATAATTGGCAGTGCTTTTTCATTCCTAGAAGTTCATAAAGTGGCAGTATATCTTAAGTAACAGTGTATTTTACAATCAGTAACATCTTAGATAGGATGAAATAAAGTTTTTAATGACATCAACTTTTTTTAATCAATTTCTTTGCTCAGTGTTGCTTCTTGCATCTCACCCTTTCAGAGGTTTATTATTATTATTATTATCTCAAAATATTAAGGGGGTACAAATGTTTTAGGTTACATGGATTGCTTTTGTAATGCTTGAGTCCTAGCTATATGTCCCAAATAGTGTTCATTGTACCCATTAGGTGGGTTTTTGCCCCTCCCCTTCTCCCCTCTCCTCCCTGGTTGATTTCCATTGAGTTTTACTTCCCTCCGTACACCTGTGTGCTCACTGGTTAGTTCCAGTTTAATAGTGAGTACACGTGGTGTTTGACTTTCCATGCCTGAGATACTTAGGAGAATGGTCTCCAGTTCCATCCAGATTGTTGCAAAAGGTATTAATTCATCTTTTTTATGGCTGAGTAGTACTCCATGCTTTACATATACCACATTTTACTAATCCATTCATGAATTGACGGGCACATGGGTTGATTCCACATCTTTGAATCGTGCTGCGATAAACATTTGAGTGCAGATGTCTTTTTGATGAAAAGTCTTCTTTTCCTTTGGATAGATACCCAATAGTGGGATTGCTAGATCAAATAGTAGGTATACTTTTAGTTCTTTGATGAATCTCCATACTGTTTTCCATAGGGTTTGTGCTAATTTGCAATCCCACCAACAGTGTGTAAGCATTCTTTGCTCTCTGCATCCATGCCAGCATCTACTGTTTTTTGACTTTTTAATAAAAGCCATTCTAACTGGCATAAGGTGATATCTCATTGTGGTTTTAATTTGCATTTATTTCCCTGATGGTTAGTAACATTGAGCATTTTTTCATATGTTTATTGATCATTTGTCTTTCTTCTTTTCTGAAGCTTCTGTTTATGTCTCTTGCCCACTTTTTAATAGGGTTGTTTGTTTTTTTCTTATTGATTTGGTTGAGTTCTTTGTAAATTCTGGATATTAGCTCTTTATCAGATGTATAGCTTGCGAATATTTTCTCCCATTCTGTAGTTGTCTATTTGTTCTGTTGATTGTTTCCTTAGCTGTGCAGAAGTTTTTTAGTTTAATCAAATCCCATTTATTAATTTTTGTTGTTGCCATGATTGCCATTGAGGTCTTTCATAAATTCTTTGCCTAAGCTGATATCTAGAAGAGTTTTCCCTACATTTTCCTCTAGAATTATTATGATTTCATGCCTTAGATTTAAGTCTTTTATCCACCTTAAATTAATGTTTGTGAATGGTGAGAGGTAGGGGTTCTGTTTCATGCTTCTGCATATGGCTATCCAATTTTCCCAGCACCATTTATTAAATATAGCTTCTTTTCCCCAGTGTACATTGCTGTCTGCTTTGTCAAAGATCAGTTAGTTGTAGGTAGACGGTTTTATGTCTGGGTTCTCTGTTCTGTTCTATTGGTCTATGTCTCTATTTTTGTACCAATACCATGCTGTTTTGGTTACTATAGCCTTGTAGTACAGTTTGAGGTCTGGTAATGTGATGCCTCCAGAAGAATTTGGCAATATCCAGCAAACTTTCATGATAAAAACCCTCAACAAACTCGGCACAGAAGGAACATATCTCACAATTATAAACATCATATATGACAAACCCACAGCCAATATCATACTAAATGGGGAAAAGTTGAAAGGATTCCCCCTAAGAACTGGAAAAGACAAGGATGCTCACTGTCACCACTTCCATTCAGCGTAGTGCTGAAAGTCCTAGGCAGAGCAATCAGGCAAGAGAAAGAAATAAAGGGCATACAAATAAGGAAAAAGGGGGTCAAACTATCACCCTTTGCTAATGGTATGATCTTGTATATAGAAAACCCCAAAGATCCCAATAAAAGTCTCCTGGAATTGATAAGTAAATTAAGCAAAGTCTTGGGATACAAAATCAATGTACGGAAATTCGTAGCATTTCTATATACCAATAACAATCAAGCCGAGAGTTAAATCAAAGACTCAATACCATTCACAATAGCTTCAAAGAAAACAAAATACTTGAGAATATACTTAATCAAGGAGGTGAAAGATCTCTACAAGAAAAACTATGAAACTCTGAGGAAAGAAATCTGAGAGGATACAAACAAATGGAAAAATATATCATGCTCATGGATAGGTAGAATCAACATTCTTAAAATGTCCATACTACCCAAAGTGATTTGCAAATTTGATGCAATCCCCATCAGATTACCAACGTCATACTTCACAGATCTAGAAAAAATAATTCTATGCTTCATGTGGAACCAGAAAAGAGCCTGAATGGCAAAAGCACTCTTAAGCAGAGTTTATTTTTATTCTAGCTGAAATATATGCTTTAGTTCTCACAGTGAGGATCTAGGAGCTCTTCGTTTTCTGGTTCTTTGAATGCCTGAGAATATCTTTATTTAGAATTCATGATTGAATAATGGTTTGGCTGGGAATAGAATTCTACATTCACAATTTTTTCCCTTCACCACTTTACAGATAGTTCTTCATTTCCTCTGACATCTGTTGCTGCTGATTAGAAGAGTATGGTTGCTTGTCTGTCATTTATTCATAGATTATATGACTTTTCTGTCTGGTGACTTTTTAAGATTTTCTATTTACGTTCTGCAGTTGCACTTCGGATCTGGGTGTGGGATTTTCAGTGTTCCTGGCTTGGAATTCGGTGAGTTGGATCTTTATTTCTGGGAAAGTCTCAGCCATTATCTCTTTGAACATCACCTCCTCACTGCACTCTCTCGTCTCTTTTCCTTCATACTTTGCTTCTCATCATCACAACCGAATCTTGGGATTTTCACCCAGGATTTTAATTCTCCAGCTGTCTTTTCAACTGAAAGCACTTTCCTGCACTATTGAGGGTTTTACTGTGACTATATTTTCATACCCCAGATTTCTAATTAATGGTGTTTCTCCCATATCTGCCTCTTGTATTTCAAAACTGCCTATTCTTATCTCATAACTTCATGGATACTATGCTCTTCTTTATCTATGTAAGAGTTTTGGACTTTGAAAATTGTTATTTTGTTCAATTTCTTTTGTTTTAATTATTTACTTTTTAATTCAGTTTTTATGTTTTATTCTTTCTTCACATTATTTGTCTAAACCTAAGTGTTTTAATATCATTTTCAGATTGTTTTATTCTATTTCCTCAGGCATAGGTTCTCCTGTTCTTGGGGGTCTGTTTACTGTTATTCACGGTGGTAGATTTTCTCTTGTGTTTACAAAATTCATGATTGACAGCCTCTTTTCCACTGGAAGTCTTTCCCACATGTACACCTCTCTGCGGGGCAGTTTTAAGGTTTATTTTTCAGAGTCAGCGGGGCGCCCAGCTCCCAAGCAGGTCTCATGGCAGCGGCTTAGCTTGGGCTCCACATTCCAGTAGGTGGGGGAGTTTTAGGCCTGAGCCCTGGCCCCACACATGGCCTCTGCCCAGCTCCCAGCAAGCAGCCTGGGATGTGGCCACAGTCCCTGGTGGGTGGGCAGCATTCTCTCTGCCACTTTCATAAATGGCAGCTGGTCCTGGCCCAGTGCCAGTGCAGGGTGCCCAGCTCTGCTCCCTGCCATGTGGCACTTCTATCCCAGCCCCTAACGGGCCCATTTGTCTTCTTAGCTCCCCACAAGCTTTAGCTCCTGCTTTCAGCTATGACCTTCTTCCATTTCTTATCCAGAGATGTGTGTTTTTTTGGTTTTAAGCACACTTACATCCTATTTTTCTTTGTTATCTAACTACCTAGTGTGGCCTATACTGTTTGGAGCAGTCAGTCTCTCCTGTGGACCTGGCCCTGTGGTTGGAGTTCAGTGTTTTAGGGAGCCCTGAGATCACAGAGACACCTCCAGCTGACGGTGGGGACGGTGTTGCGTGATGTAATGGGAGGGATGGTGGGGCACTCTAGACACACCTCCTGCTGCCACCAGGGCAGCTCCACTTTTCTACTTTTATTTGCTGAGGTTTGCATACAAGTTTTTTTGTTTTTGTTTTTGATACAGGGTCTCACTGTGTGGCCCAGTGGCTCAAACATAGCTCACTGTAACCTTGAACTCCTGGGCTCAAGTAATCCTCCTGCCTCAGCCTCCTGAGTAGCTGGGACTACTGATGTGTGCCACCATGCCTGGCTAATGCGTGCAAGTTTATATACAAATCTTCCATTGCTAAATATCCAAATGTTCAAAAACCATAGACCTAGCCCAGCTGTCTCATTTTCCAGTTGGGAAAGCTGAAGCCTTACAACTCAGGTTGTTGGTACCAGAGCCAGGCTAGAAATCACCTCTTTTGCACCCTGTCTGACACCCCAGAACTACACCAGATGTAGGTCTGCTTAGATGCCCTGTAATGCCCCTCTCAGCCAGCATGATGGGGTGGCCTCCTCCACATCATCCCCAAGACAAAGCAGTTGGGAACGTGGCCCAGGAGAAGAATTACCCTCAAACTCATCTAGAACACTGGTACATGTAAACAAATCCACCTGGTCACTCGCCTGCAGAAGGTCTCAGATTGTGGCACTGCAGGATCCAATGAGGCCTAATTCTCTCTCTCTTTTTTTTTTTTTAAGTGCTAATCCTTTATGCAGATTTCTTTCATATATGATCTCAAAAAAGAGTAATTTTGGCAGGCACCAGGAATAGGATTATTCTTCCCATGTTACCGATGGGGCAAGTGAGGCCTAGTGCAAGAGATGCCTGCTGAGAGTTCACCCTCTTGTGTCCAGATGGAACAGCACAAGAAGCCCAATTTCTGCCCTCCAGCCCAGGACTGTGCCCCTCCCCTCATCCACAGTAAAAATAAAATCTGGGGTTGAAAATCACCAGGACAGCAGCTGTGGCTAAGCCCCAGGGCCAGCCTGAGAACACCTTTGGGAGAAGCTGTGGGAACCACCATATAGGCAGAAAGAAGGTGTCTGACTTGCCCAATGGCTAAGAGCAGAGAATCTGGAGTCAGGCCTGGTTTTGATGCTCAGTTTCGTGAGTTAAGGTGTTACCTTCAGCAGATTACGTAACTTCTCTAAGCCTTAGTTTCCTCATCTGTAAACAAGATAAAGAACAATATCTATCTTATAGGATGATTCATGAGGTCTGAATGAAGTATTGCGTATTAAGAACTTAGCACTCTCTTCCTCTTCTGGTCTGGTCTCCTCTTCCTTATCTGGTCTGGTCTGGTCTCATCTCCTCTTCCTCGTCTGGTCTCCTCTCCTCTTCCTCATCTGGTCTCCTCTTCCGATCTGATCTCCTCTTCTGGTCTGGTCTCCTCTTCCTTGTTAGGTCTGGTCTCCACTTCCTCCTCTGGTCTCATCTCCTCTTCTGGTCTGGTCTCCTCTTCCTTATCTGGTCTGGTCTGGTCTCATCTCCTCTTCCTCTTCTGGTCTGGTCTCCTCTTCCTCATCTGGTCTCCTCTTCCTTGTTAGGTCTGGTCTTCACTTCCTCATCTGGCCTAGTCTCCTCTTCTGGTCTGGTCTCCTCTTCCTTGTCAGGTCTGGTCTCCACTTCCTCCTCCGGTCTCATCTCCTCTTCTGGTTTGGTCTCCTCTTCCTTGTTAGGTCTGGTCTCCACTTCCTCATCTGGCCTAATCTCCTCTTCCAGTCTGGTTTCCTCTTCCTCATCTGGTCTCCTCTGGTCTCGTCTCCTCTTCCTCATCTAGTTTGGTCTCCCTTCCTTGACCAGCCTTGTCTCCTCTTGCTCATCTGGTCTCATCTCCTCTTCCTCGTCTGGTCTCCCCTTCCTTGTCTGGTCTCATTTCCTCTTCCTTGTCTGCTCTCGTCTCCTTTTCTGGTCTGGTGTCCAAGGCCTAATTCTCTATTTACATATATTCCGAGAAGAGTAGACCCTTAGGGCTACAGCAGCAGTGTCTAAGAACCAACATCTGGGAATTCTTCCAGCTCACACGGAAGTACCTGCCTAAAGATTTAGGTCAAACATTGACTTGTGCATTAGGCGGCTCAGAGACACTTCCAGCTGATCCTCTGGCACAGCTGCAAGCATCCAGCCAGTTACTCAAAGGATTCTTGATAATGCTCCAAATGTTTGTGGTTTTGATGACATCTGGAGAAAATGAGGATGGTACCGACATTTTATTTGGGGTAACTATCCTGCTCCACAAAGCTAGAAAACTTCTCCAGATTCTGCTCTTTCTGACCCATGGGTTTTCTAAAGCTGAATGCTGCCAAATTCTGGGGTTCCTCACAGGGGCCTCAGGAGCCATCCCAGCAGCATGCACAAGTCCCCTTCCTCAAAAACAAGGGCATGTGCCACGCCATGGCAAAAAGGCGCTGAACTGAGACAGGAGTCCTGTCTTACTGGGCGACCTCAAGCCTCAAGCCTGTAACAGAGATGATACTGCACTGTGGACGAGATGCTAAGCAAGATTGATTTATAATCAATGAATCTATTAGGTCATTAAATATGAAATGTCCAATTTCAAATCAAAATTTTAGTTTCTTATATCTCAAACAAGAAGCAGTACAATTAATCAAAGTATGTGACTAATCTATTGACACACTTTTGCCATCTTAGTGGTAGCTTGTTTATGCCAGCAGCAAAGCCCCCTGGAGAGCAAGTGGCAATGAAATTGTGAAAGGTGTTTTCCACAGCTTGTTGAGAATTGACTATTTTTCCTTGTGAGAAGTGGTCCAAAGCCTGGAAGAAGTGGGAGTCAGTTGGTGCAAGGTCTGGTGAATATGGTGGATGACAAAGAGTTTCTAAGTCCGGCTGCTGTAGTTTGAGCAGCATTGTTTGTGTGACGTGTGTTTGAGCGTTGTCTTACAAGAGGATTGGCCTGTCTCTAGTGACCAATTTCTGCTGCTTAATTGCAAGCATCCTCATCATTTTGTCCAGTTGGTTGCAGTAGACATCGCTGTAATCGATTGACCAGGTTTCATACAGCCATAGTGGATAATAACAGCATTGGACCACCAAATAGACACCATTAGCTTTTTTTGATGAATATTCAGTTTTAAATTGTGTTTTGGCACTTCATCTTTATCCAGTCATTGTGCTGAATGCTGGCAATTGTCAAAAAGAACCCATTTTTCATCATGTGTAACAATACAGTATAGAAATGGTTTGCCTTTATGTCATGACAGCAAAGAAAGACAAGCTTTGAGAGGATGTCTCTTCTGACACTCATTTAATTCATGCGGAATCCATCTATCCAGCTTCTTTACCTTGCTGATTTGTTTCAAATGGTCCAATGTTGTTGGAATAGTAACGTCAAACCTTGCTGCTAATTCACTCTTAGGTTGAGATGGATTCACTTCCACTGCAGCTTTCAGCTCATCATTACCCACCTTGGTCTCAGGTCACCCGTGTGGCTCATTTTCAAGATTAAAATCACCAGAATGGAATTTCTGAAACCATCAGTGTATGGTGTGTTCATTAGCCACATCTTTCCCAAACACTTCGTTGACATTTTGAGCTGTCTGCAGTGCATTGGTTCCATGACCGAACTCATATTTGAAAACAACTTGAATTTTGGACTTATCCGCGGTTTCACAAAAATTGATCTAAAAAAAAAATTTGAAAGATTATCCCAAGCCAAACCATGTATTTGAAAGAATGAGGATGTACCTTCACAATAAACATAAAACCAGAGTGTCAAAGTGAAATGTCAGAGATAGCAACTGTCAAACTTAGTACTTAAGGAAATCGGACATTTCATACTTAAGAACCCTAATCATTCCTCCAAAAAAATTCTATTCATATTTTTATTGGTCACCTTACATTTTTAAATTAACCTGAGGAGGTTTTAGTGCTATTGTGTTTTCCTGTCTGAGAGCATGGTCTGCCTTTCCATTTGTCCAAACCTCTGACCTCTCAGAAGCATTTTGAAGACTCATTCACAGTCTTTCACATTAAACAGCTTTTTCACATTAAATTTGAGCCTATATCTTCCATCCTTTTTATCGGTGTGGTAAATAGGGCCTCTTCTTCCACTGTTTCTTCTAACTAGTTGCTATTTGAAGGCTATTTTGTTCTGTGTGTTAATCTCATACCTGCCACTTTACTGGTTGTCTTGCTATCTGTAATATTTTTTAATGTGATTTTTCTTGGGTTTTCTGGGTGACTAGTTGTGTACCATCCCAGATTGAGATTTATTTCCTCCTTTCTAATTTTTAAACTCCTAAATCATTTTTTGGCTAATTGCATTGACCTCCAGAATATTGACTAATACGATGCTAATGGCCGGTTTGCCTTCTCCCTAACTTAAAGGAGGATGCTTCCAGTGTTTCCCCATTAAACAATGATGCTCTTGTCTGGGTGGAGATGCATAGATTTTATCCTGTTAAGGATGTGTCCAGCTGTCCCTCGTTACTCAGTGTTAGGTAACAGATTGATTCTTGGTTTAAAATACATACTTTCTATCAGATTAAGAAAGAACCCATCACACTTGTTTTACCAAAACCTTACTTTTGGGACTAAATAACCCTTAGTTTAAACATAGCTTTGGTACTCGTCTATCAGCCATAGGAGGCTTATAATCTCTTTGAGCCTCAGATAAAATATGACAATATTTTCCTAGAACGGAACACTGCGAAGTTTAATTCAGAATAAATGGAAAGAACCAACACAGAATACATACTCAGTAAGTGGGAGGATCACTTGAGACTGGGAGTTTTAAACCAGCCTGAGCAACATAGCGAGACCTCATCTCCACAAAAAAAATTAAATTAAAAAAATGCTCAAAAAGTGTTAATTCTTTCAATTCTCATTAACAGTGCAGCTCTTCCTAGATTTTCTTCTTAATGTGATCATGATGATAATTTTCCTGGAATTCAAAGTATAAACTCTATTTGATTAAAACCTATTATGTAAATATAACTAATCCATATAATAATTATTAACATAATTAATAAAATATAATTTTACTTACATTTTTGCAAATTGTGAGATTTTTAGATTGGCCCCATACTATTTATTTTTGGCTTCTCCCATGTTAGATTTTTTAATTTAAAATATGTTTGTGTCACAAAAATTTTTTCTATATTTTGAGACATTTACTGTGTTAACGGGAGTTGGAGGGTATTTCTCTTCCCTGGCGAGATCTTGAATTCCCAACTACCTTGAATATGTGGACCCTGCACTGCTTTTACTTAGCACTAGGGGGCAGCATTGTAAAAGAAACCTGGCAAGGCTTCCCTGCGGGGCGGTGAAATGCTAATCTGATTGCAGCCTGAGTTAAAACACGTGAAGGAGCTCAGTCCTTCCCATTTCAGTCTTTTCCAGAGGCCTCTTTATAAAACTGTGGGTGTATAAAAAGCACTCAGTAAAGGTATAAGGTAGCACAGCCAACTCCCTCACTTCCTTCCTGTCTTGACTCAAGTGTCCCTGACCACCCTGTATGAAACTGCAGCCTGCCCCTGGCCTCACCATTTCTATTTCTTGTCCTTTCTTTCTTCTTTTTTTTTTTTTTTCTGAGACAGGATCTCGCTCTGTTGCCCAG
Organism: Propithecus coquereli; assembly: GCF_000956105.1. NCBI lineage: Eukaryota > Metazoa > Chordata > Mammalia > Primates > Indriidae > Propithecus > Propithecus coquereli. The sequence goes on along the minus strand of NW_012138191.1, from coordinate 4,987,869 downwards.
CCTGGTGTGCAGTGAGCCAATCACTGCAGCCTGGAACTCCTGGCCTCGGTGATCGTCCCACGTTGGCCTCTCAAATTGCTGGGATTATGGGTGTGTGCCAGTCATGCCCGGCCCTTGTTCCTACTTCTTCTCCATAGCATTTACCGAGTCCTAAGATTTTAGATACTTTACTTGATTATTATGACTGGGTCTCCTGCCTTCATCCTACCCCCTGCACTGTGAGCTCCACGGGGGCGTCGTTGTCTTGTTCAGTGAGGGACCCCAGCTGCCTAGAACCGTGTCTGGCACAGAGCAGGTGCCCAGGGGGTCTCTGCTGACTGAATGTCTGCATGGTGCTGGTGCCGGCAGCGGACTTAGCATTTGTACAATGGCGGCAAGGAAAGAGGGTTTGGGGGTGGTGAGGGTGGTGGTGGCAATGGCTGAGGTGGGGGCTGCGGAGGTGGGGGAGGCAGGTGACAGCGGTTGTTAAGATGATGATGATGCAGTAGTTGTCGTGATGCTTACTGTGTTATGGCTGGTCAGGGTCCTCCGGGAAGTTGAAATCTAAGCCTGAGGCTGGATGGGGACTTCTAGAGATTTCGAGAGGCCCCAAGCCCTGAGAGAGGGCTAGTCAGCACAGGCACTCGGTCCCTATGTTCTCACACGCACACGTGCACACGCACACACATGCACACATGTGAACACAAAAGTCTGTGTCCCCCGCCCTCCAGCACACGGTGCTGTGCAGGGAAGCGATGGAGCAGCAGGCAGGGAGGCAGACCCAGCCGTCTCCCAGCCCAGCATGCGGGTGTGTAGGGTCTGCGAAAGGATTCCCTGTCACCACAATTCAGGCTTTAAGAAGAAACACATTCAAAATCATGGCCAGGCCCGTCACAGTCTCGCCAGGTGAGGAGGTTGCAGGTAGGCCCACTCCTGACACGCGCAGGGCCTGAGGTCGGAGGATCAGAGAGGAGCTGCCACCACACATCTAAATATTTAAAATGGTAAGTCCAGCCAAGACTATTAAATAAAAATATCTGTCTTCCTCCATTAACAAATACATGCTGGCCGGGCGAGGTGGCTCGTACCTATAATCCCAGCACTCTGGGAGGCCAACGTGGGAGGATTGCTTGAGGCCAGGAGTTCAAGACCAGCCTGAGCAAAAGCAAGACCCCATCTCTACTAAAAATAGGAAAATTAGCCGGGTGTTGTAGCACACGCCTATAGTCCCAGCTACTCAGGAGGCTGAGGCAGGAAGATCGTTTGAGCCCAAGGGTTTGAGGTTGCTGTGAGCTAGGCTGATGTCACAGCACTCTAGCCTGGGAAACAGAGTGACTCTGTCTCCAAAAAAAAAGAAAAAGAAAAAGAAAAAATTACACCCTCATAAAGCCCCGCAAGCCTGGCTGGACTCCCAGGGCTCCAGCCTGGGACACGGTCAGGGAGAAGCCCCCGGCTGTCCCTTCCCTCATCCAGCCTCCCAGGGGCATGATATAAGCACACGGACACCCCAGTCTGCACACCAAAGCTCTGTACACACCCTCCGTGGAACTGGCCGAGGGCTGTGCCAAGGGCAGCACAGTCCCCCTTGGGAGGACAGGTCCTGGGGATGGACACAGCTGGCTGGGAAAGAGTATTTGGGGCTTTGGGGCTGGAAATTCCAGGGTCGCAGGTACCCAAACTATGCACCACTTGCTCCAAACAAATGGGGTTTGTGCAGTCTGGAGCCTTGCGTCTTGTCCCAGGCAACCTCCCTTTGCCTTTCTCAACATCTCCAGCCCCTGGAGATGGAGCAGCTGGAACAGAGTCGGTCTCGAGGCCTGGAGGCACGAACCCAACATCTTTGCTATCCGGCCCTATTGTTCCTCCAGGTAAACATCCCTGGGCAAGGGAGGTCTGAGGACACGGCGCTCCCTGGGCACCCCTTCAAAAAGCAACATACACGGGGACACATCACCCCGCAAGGCCAACTTTCCCAGGGCTGCGGCCAGTGTTCATTGTTGTGTTTCTCTTTCTGTCCATTTCAGCCATGAAAGGAGACCCTATCTCAGTGCTCACTCCCCGAGATAAATGTGGGATGGACACCTTATCTCTGTCTCACTCCCTCCTCTGCCACCCTCCTGGGAACAGGCCCTCACTGGGGACAATCGATCACTTGACTGCTTGGCAGATTGCAAGAACCCCTCTGCCTATGCCGCTGACACACGGTGTCCAGAGCACAGTGCCAGCCGCCCCACTGGTCGGGTCTCTTCCTCGACTGCACACAGAAGTTGCCCATCACAGGGTCAGCTGTCCAGAGATTTGTGAACAAACCACATCCGTGTCCAAGGATCACATTTTACTGTGGAGGCTGCAGCCTGTCCTCTGCCGAGTTCTGGTCTCTGAAGACTCGTCTAATTGAACCAGCTGTTGTTAAGCCTAGATTCTTCATTTTTCTTGATCCCTGAGTAGTGGCGGCTGTAGCATCTGTGCTAGCAAGTCAGGGCTTTTCAGACTTCAACTAGGGCAGAAGAATCACCTGGATTCCTGGGCTCCACCCTAGAGAGTCAGATGCAAGAGGCCCAGGCAGGACCCACAGATCCCCACTTCTAACAAGCCGCCAGGGGATGTCGTCGGGGCAGCTGGTCCTCCACCCACCTTGAGCAACATGGTACTCAAGAGGCTGGGCTGACGAGTGCTACCACTGGCTAAGCCCCTACTGAGCACCAGGTATTGAGTATTGTGAGGACCCATGTCACAGATAAGGCGTAGAAAGGTGAAATGACTTGCCCAAGGTTCCAAAGCTAGGAAGCATTGGAATTGGAATCAACCCCCCATCTCCCTGCTCCGCCATCCACAACCACCACCCCTGGTCAGCAGGTGTGGCCTGGCCCCTCCGTAACCACTTTGAGGTGTTTGCAGTGACCTCCCTGCTCCCGGTGATCTCTCTTCCCCCAGCCTCCCCCACACCAGTACAACCTGCAGCCAAGATGACATCCTCTCTTTTCCTAAGTGTGGTAAAATACACATAATGTAAATGTTACCATTTTAGCCGTTTTTAAGTGTACAGTTCAGTGGCATGAAGTACATTCACATTGTGCATCCGTCACCACCATGCAGCTCCAGAACTTGTTCATCTTCCCAAACTAAAACTCTATGCACGTTAAACACTAACTCCCCATCCCCGCCTTCCCTCGGCCTCTGGCAACCACCATTCTACTTTCTGTCTTTATGAGTTTGATGGCTGAGTACTTCGTTCAAGTGGAATCATATAGTGCGTGTCCTGTTCTGACTGGCTTTCAGTTCTTTTGAGTATATACCCAGAAGTGGAATTATCACCAAATCATATGGTAATTCTATTTTTAATTTTTTGAGGAACTGCTAAACCATTTTCCACAACAGTGCACAAGGGTTCTACTTTCTTCACATCCTAGCTAACATCTGTTATTTTCTGTTTGTTTGCGTTTTTTTGTTTGTTTGTTTAATAATAGCCATCGTGATGGGTGTGAAGTGAAACCAGGTGACATTCTTAAAGCCAACTCTGATGGTTCATTTGCTCGCTCACTGGGCTCCAGATGTGTAGACCGCACGGGGCAGGTGCAGGGGAGATGCACAGACACAGCCCAGAATCACCCTCTTGCAGAGCTCGGGCAGGAAAACAAGCACCTGTGATGGGAAGAGGGCGTGTCTGGGACCACAAGCAGGGCAGGAGAAGAGATGGTGAGTGCAGAGGAGGGAGGGATGCTCCTGCCTGCCTGGCAGGAAAGTTAGGCAGGTCTTCATGGAGGGGGTGATATTCACAGGAGCCCGGCTTGGCTGTAGCAATTGGGGTGGGGGTGGGGTGCCTGGGCATCCTTGCACAGAGTTGATGTTAACAAAAAGCAAAGGTGGGGAATTCTCGGGAAGGGAGCTGTGGTGGGCAGCAAGGAGGGCATTTTGGTCAAAGCATTGGAAGCAGAAAGGATGGTAGGAGGAGCTAATGCTGAGTGGGTAAGATGAGACCAGCTCATAAGGGCCCTTGAAGCAGTTTGCACCTGGCAGTGGGGATCCATTGAATGTTTTTGAGCAGGAGTGTGACATAAGCCAGTGTGGTATACTGGTTATGAGCAGGTGCTTTGGAGTTGGGCTGCCTGGGTTCAAATCCCAGCACTGCCACCTAGGACTAGTTTCATGTCTCTCTGAACCTCAGTCTCCCATCTGCAAAATGGGGATAATAATAATACCTACCTCCTCGGGTGGTTGTGAGGACTAAATGGGTAAAACCCTTACCCACTTATAGGGCCCGCCATTTAGTGCTGTGTTCAGAGTTAAGCTTGTTGAACTTGTACAAACTCAATTCGAGATCTGTCTCATGAAAAATGACTTGGCAATACCATGTGACTTTGGATAGAGTTGGGAAAATGGGCTCTGAAACCAGAGGCCCTTGTGATGGTGAGAACAGGTGGTACCAAGGCCTGACAGCCAAACTGAGGTGTGACTGGAGGGAAGGAGGACATTGGTGCCACTGCGAGGTGGAGGTGAAGGGTCGGTCGGGGTGTGTGGATTGGCTGGGGGTGCAGAGGGCGGTGGCCAAGGGAGAGAGAGGCCTTGAGTCAAAGGGACCAGGAGGAGAGTGACACTGGTTGGGAACACCAGGAGCCTGGGACAGGGCAGGACAGGGGGTTGGGGGGTTTTTTGGGGCCTTGCGGGGTTCCGGAGGGGGTTGGCCCCCGGGAGGCGTTAATTTTGGGGTTTTTTTTGGGGTTCAAGAAGGGGGGAGGCTGAGGTTGAGCTTTAAGGGGAGGTCGCTCAGGGTGGAGAGCAAAGCTCCAAGGTCCAGAGAGATGTCCAAAGGGGAGAGGATTACAAGCGAAGAGAAGAGGGGGCAGAAGAGGAGGGAGGAAAGGAGGAAAGGGGGAAAGGAAACTGGAGGGGAGCAGAAATTGGAGGTGGGGGGGGCAGGAAAGGCCAAGAACACCCCCCAGGGTGGTAATGAACATTGCTATGGTGTCAGACCTGAGTTCCAGCCCTGCTCCGCCGCTAACTAGCTGTGTGACCTTGAGTAGGTTACTGGATCTCTCTGAGCCTTAATTCCTTAATCTGCAAACTGGTGATAAAAATAGAACCTCCCATGCAGGGCAATGATGAGCATGAAATGAGATTTTGTTTATAAAGCCCCGACTCCAATACCTGGCACCAGGGCAGAGCCCAAGGAATGGTAGCTGGAGTCAGTATGATTATTGCGAAATTGAGTTAAATAAACAGTAGGAGGGAGTGGGGCTAGAGAAAAGGAGAATAGAGTGGAGCTGCTTTTAAAAAACCAGGAGAAAGAAGAAAAACAGGAGCAAGTGGGAGTGCGGAGGGCAGGGCAGGGAGATATTTAGGAAAACAGCAGAGGTCAGCAGATGCCGGGTGCCAGGAGGCGTCTAGGAAGACAAGAACCTGGACAGTACCCTGGGATCTGACAATTAACATGTCTCTAGTAACTTCCGAGAAAGGAGTGTGATTTTTAAAGTTAATAAGTGGGAAGATAGTTGGAAAGGTAGGTTGGGGTCTCTTCTGGGGAGAGGGTGGGAGTAGGCAAATTGGAATGCCAGGCTAGAGAGGCTGATCTTGTATTTAGACAATTACACAGTCTCAGAGGTATTGAATTGGGCGGCTGGCTGAGGCTGGTTGGGTATGACTGTCTGGGTGAGGCAGAGGGAGGAGGGGGCCCGGGTGCCTCACCAGCCCAGGTCAATATCAGAATTTGATTGACAAGGACCTAAAATTTCCGTGTTGATTGCTCCAGAGATTCAGTGATTCAGGCTGACTCATGTTGAACTAAAAAAAAAAAAAAAAAGCACTAGGCAGAATAATATCATGCAAAGCCCCCAAATCTTACACTTCTGCAAATTGAAGGCGGTGGGGAGAGACATAGGAGTGCAGTGCAGAAGGCAAATCTGTAGGAGGGAGCCCTGCCCAGGCAAGGTGAAAGTTGCAGCTGTTCCGATTTTTCACGTGATCCCTCCTACTGCTTGCCCACAGCTCCCGAAGCTGGGAGACTCTTTGGGGACATATAAATAGTAACTGTTACTTGAGAACCAGCAGAGCCTCGCCTGCTCTGACAACTGCTGGGGGCTTATTTCGCTGAGCGTAATGTCCTCTAGCCATACTGCACCCCACAAACATATACGATTATGATTTGCCAATCAAAAACAGCCGCTGCCTCCACCACCGCTAGAGGGTGCTTGCTGAGCGTTCTCTCTCAGGAAATGACCTCACCCTCCCCAAGTCTCGTCACGATACTTCAAATAATCACACGAGGGCTAAAAGGATGACGCATAGGACACACGTGTGACCAGTCCAGTTCATTGAAAGCACCTGGGGCTTGTGATGGGGCCACCTGGGCTGACACACAGCAGTCAAAGGCTTGTTAAGAAACGACTGTGGTTTTGCTTAATCCTGACCGAGGAACTAAAGCCAGACGCCCACGTGTGACTCGCAGAGTGGTCTCAATGCATCTGTCCTGGGTCAAACAACTTAAGAAGGTAACCGCCTCCTCCCCGGACATTTCCAACTTCTTCAAACTCAAAAGTCTGGGGAAGTTCAGTCCGGGTGGGGGCGGGGGTGTTGTTCAAGATGTAGCTTGTGGGATTAATTTTTGGCAGGAAGATCACAGTGTTGAATACAATGAAACTCTGTCCTGAGAACAAGCCTCTCCGGGAGCCGTTGCTGCTCTCGGACCAGCAGGGCTTGAGGAATTCATTGCATGGGATGAAAAGTCTAACCAGAGCCAGGATTTTATTCCTGCCTGGGAGACTCCTGGAGTCACTGCATTTCCAAAGAAAGAGCTCATTTCATAAGACCCCAAGAAAGTGGATTCTGGGCTTCTAAGAGAAGGAACTACCATGTTCTCTTATTAATAAAATTCTCTTTGGATCATTGTTGCCTAACTAGGTGTTTTCTATTTGAAATGATTCCCTGTGCATGCTTCTGTGATTTCAGTGAAATGCAGCCAGCATGAATCCTGGAACACAGTTGGTGCTCATTAAGTGCTTCCTTCCATCTGCCCCAGATGGCCCTGAAATTTTCCAAGTCAGATCCAAGTTGTGTGTAAATGTTTACATCAAAGTAGGGGCTGTGGTCTTGAATTCCTCCCTCCAAATTAGAACCCCCCAAGTGCTCTGATTCGGTAGCAACTTTACGAATACGTGTGACTTATTCAATTGAATCTTTTAATTGCATAGAGTAATAAATTGTGAGAAGTCCTCACCTGTCAGCAGAAAGTGGCCCTGAAAGGTCACCCAGCTTCCCTGAGAATCAGTTCCTGAAGTGAGGATTCCAAGTAAAAATACTTGCCACAAAAAAAAGTAAAAGATGATATAAATGTGTATTTTTCTGTTTTTGATGGTGATCTCAGGGGAGATATTTTTTCTGCCCTACTTCTTCATTTGATGTTACTTTCCAAAGTATTAATAACTTTTGTAACTTAATTACATCTTCAATGATCTTACTTCAAATAAGGTCACTTTTTGAGGTAGTACAGTTAGGACTTCAACGTTTCATTTTGGAGGCCAAAACGGTCCATGTGTTCCATCTTTAACTAATGAGATAGTTGCCTTATGCCAGAGCCTTCCACTGAGTAATGTCATGTGGGGAAATATTTCATCCCAACCATTCACCATCTAAGGGAATTACAACAGAAGCCGGGTTTCTGACCCTAGTATATCATAGTTCCAGAAAGATGATGGTTGCCATGTGGCCCATTCGAAATCAGGCGGTAAAAACTGGGCACCCAGGTGCCTCCAGGCCAGCCTCCCTGGAGTGCCACAGGCCAGCCACCATAGCTTCTAGATTTTTCTCTCAATTCTCTGCCCCATTGTAATAACAAGTGCCTAGACAACCGGTCCTGACTTTAAGTTTGTGATGTGTGATATCCAATTTTTGTCTAAATTCCTAGTGTTTAAGCAAACCAGCTCACTAGTTGCCAATTGTACTAATTTCCTAAGGCTACTGGAACAAAGTATAACAAACTATTTTGCTGCTTAAACCAACAAGACGTGTATTCCCTCGGAGGTCTGGAGGCTAGAAGTCTGAAATCCAGGTGTCAGCAGGGCTGGTCCTTCTGAGAACAGAGAGGGAGAATCTGTTCCACGTTCCGGGTAAGAGCTGGCAGCCCTGATGTTCCTTAGCCTACAGATGCCTCATTCCAATCTCTGCCTTATAGCAGCCAAGGGAAAACTTTCCCTTCATCCTCTGAAGGTTCACTGGAAATCAACCAACAAAAGGCAGATTAATAGGAGAAAAGGCATACAAATTTATTTGATCATAGTTGTACATAACACAGGAGTCTTCAGAATAAAGACCCAAAGACACAGGGGGAACCGTCCATTTTTATGGTTAAGTTCGACAGGGTATGGGCAGCCATGTGGAAATAGGATTGGACAAAAAGTGTAGGATCAAATGCTAACAGACTGCATAGTGAAACCCAGCAAGGCCCGTCTGTCTAGATTCTTCTTGGCCTCTCTGTGTGGTGTTCCTTCCTTCCAGGTGTGGGGCAGGGTCCTCTCTGGAATGGGGGGCTTATGACCACTGTCAGATGAGGTAAGTCAGATAATTTCTTCATGGCCAGTTTTTACACAGAAAGGCAGGGGGGAAGTTAGAGTAGTATTTTTACATTTGTGGCTGGCTTGTAGGGAAAGGGGTCTGGTTTCTATGACTTGCCTTGGGGAAGAAGGATTCTGGTTTCCATGGCTAACCTCAGGGTAGGAGGAGGGGCCAGGGACTGGAGGGCAGGAGAAGGTCAGAGAGGAAGTTTTGCTTCTGAGGCTGCTTCTGAGGCCTTCATTTGGGGGTATCGTTTTCCCCAATGATACCCCCAAACAGCCTCATTTCTACCAAGTCTCTCTACATCTTTACAAGGTCGTCTTCCCTCTGTGTCTGTGTCCAAATGTCCCTCTTTCTATAAGGACACCAGTCATATTGGATCAGGGCCCCCCCTGCCCTACTCCAGTGTGAACTCATCATGACTTAATTACATCTTCACTGACCATATTTATAAATAAGGTCACATTTTGAGGTGACTAGGGTCAGGACTTCAACATATCTTTTTGGGGGACATAATTCAACCAATAACGTCAACTAGGAATTTTCTTACTATTTCCCTCTGTTGGGCTCTATGTTTTGAAATCTTTTGCTTACCAAACAAAATATACTTAGTGAGTATTCATTTTCCTGGTTTTTTAAAAAAAATTCATCAAAATCATCAAATAGGCTTCCAGTTCCAGAAGAAGATGGCATAGAATCACTTTCCCTGTTCTTCTCTAAATGTAACTATTTTGTCTCACTAGCCCCTATCCCATGCTTTTTTTTCCCCCATATGCCTTTAAATGCTGAAAATTCCAAATTCCCCTATGGAAAAACAGCCACAGCTTTGTCTGTAGTTTGTGTTTTTCCCAGGCATGTCCTCAACTTTGGCTTAATAAACTTCGATTGATTGATATCTCCAGACTGGGTGCCAGAGGGGCTTGCAACCTGGAACCACCAGCAGGCATAGACAAAATCATCCAAGAAAGCCTACTGTCTCTGGCCAAAGGAAAAGGGGAGCCCAACAGAGACCCAGTGGGGAACCCGCATCCCCCATCCCACCACCAGCCCCCTGCAGGCCATCTGATCCACCAGCAGGATCTACATTAGCTGAGCACTGCATCTCCCTGTTCTCCATCCAGGTGGCAGAGCAACACTAGACATTCCATTGTGTGCTTTCCGCCCCCACCAACAGCACCGGCAAAGACTGAGTGGGAACCCCACCAACACCAGAGGAACAAAGCAGAAAAACACGATAGAATTCAAAGGGCTCAGGAAACTAAACTGTCATTGACACAAATGCCCACAAAAGTAGACCAGAACCTATACACCAAAACTAAACAGCATGAGCACTCACTGAAAGAGAAGACTTATGATTGTATCAATTGATGCAGAAAAAGCATTGAATGAAATTCTCAACACCCATTCATGATTTAAAAAAAAAAAAAAATTCTCAGTCAACTAGGAATAGAAGGGAAATTCCTCAGCCTCATAAGGAGCATTACAAAAAACTTACCACTAACATACTTCATGATGAAAGAATGAATGCTTTCCTGCTAAGACTGGAAACAAGACAAAGATGTTTGCTCTCATCATCATTATCCACCGTAGGATTGGGAATTCTAACTACTGAAGTAAGGCAAGAAAAAGAAACAAAAGGCATACAGATTGAAAAAAAAGAAATAAAATTGTCTCTATTAAGAGATAACATGATTACTACGTATAAAATCCCAAGGAATCTACAAACAAAAGGACTTCCTAGAACCAATGAGTTTAGTAAGGTTGCAAATTGAAAGACAAATATACAAAAAAAATTGTATTTCTATATACTAACAACAAATAATTGGAAACCAAATTTTTTTTTAAAAAAGTAATATCAAGCTGGGTGCAGTGGTGAACACCTGTAGTCACAGCTACTCAGGAGGTTGAGGCAGGAGGATCGCTTGAACCCAAGAATTCAAGGCTACAGTGAGCTATGGTTGCACCACTGCACTCCAGCCTGGGTGACAGAGTGATATCCTGTCTCTTAAATAAACCAATAAATAAATAAAGTAATATCATTTACAATTGTTCTAAAAAGTGGAATACTTAGGAATAAATATAACAAAACATATACAGGATATATATGACAAAAATGATAAAATGCTAATGAAAGAAATCAGAGAAGACCTGAACACTTGTAGCAACATACTATGTTCATGGATTGGAAGACTCAGTATAGTTAAGGTGTCAATTCTCTCAGTTCAACCGTAGGTTTAACATAGTTTTTACCAAAATCTCAGCAATGTTTTTTGTAGATATAGGCAAACTTATCCTAAAATTTATGTGGAAATGGAAAAATCCTAAAATAGCCAAAACAATTTTGAGAAAGAAGAATAAAATAGTAGGAATCATTCTTCTTGGTATCAAGGCTTACTGTTTAGCTGCAGTAATCAAGACAATGTGGGACTGGTAGAGAGATGGACACATAGATCAAAGTAACAGAATAGAAAACCCAGAAACGGATCCGCACAAACGTGCCCAATTAATTTTTAACAAAGTAGCAAAAGCAGTCCAATGGAGGAGGGATAGCCTTCTCAATAACTGGTGCTGGAGGAATTGGTCATCCATTGGCAAAGAATGAATCTCACTTAAACTTTACACTGGGTATAAAATTTAACTCAAAATGGACTGTGAACTTAAATGTAAAAATAAAATTGGACCTCAACCTAAACTTCAAAACTTATACAAAAGTTAATTGAAAGTGGATCATGAACTTAAATGTAAAACATAAAAATATAAACCTTTAGAAAAATTTAACGTTTAGAAAAAAGCAGGAGAAAATCTTTGGGACTTGGGACCAAGAAAATGGTTCTTGGACTTGACACCAAAAACATGATGCATAAAAGAAAAAAAAATGATAAATTGGGCCTCATAAAAATTAAAAACTTCTGCACTCTAGCCCAGGTAACAGAGCAAGACTCTGTCTCAAAAAAAAGAAGAGCCTTCATCCTCTGCCCAGAAGTGCTGCTATGAGCAGTGAAATTACACATAAATCAGTAGTGCCTTAAGCACTTTACAAAAGAGGCCTGGAATGTAAGTTCCACTAAGTATAAATAATAACACTAATAATGCCTCCCTCACCTTGTCTTTATTTGTGGGGCCTGGGAAGATCAAAGCCATCTGATAGCTACAGCTTCAAAGGCATCTCCTATCCCAGTTCTGGGAACCGGCAGCCTCCAACAGGCCTCTCCATCCTCGGTTCCCACATTTCACAACCGTTAGAGGCTCCAAAGCATCTAAAGTGGTTGTTAGAGTCTTTCTGCCTGTTATACCTTTTTGATAAAATTAATGTCACTAATTCCAATAGCGATGTCAGCAAAGGAACCCCTTTTCCCATGCCATGTGTCTCATCATTTGATTTTCTTGCGTCCCTAGAAGTGCCCTAATGAAACCCTTTAATGAATTCAATTGACTGCCAACAGATTTTGCTTCGAATATCTTTTACATACCAAGACAGCCCTGGAAATAATCGGACGCTATGGGAGACGTGGATTGGGAGTCACAGAGCTATGTTGAAGCAGAGCTGCAGTCCCATCTCGGGATTTGGGGGTGGGGAGGCTTCATTATTCAGTGACAGGGAGTAGGGGAGAGTCTGGGCCTGAGGGGAGGGTTACCCCAAGGGGCCAGCCTGGCTCTGGAGTCGCTGACCGAGGCAGGGACCAGATGACTACAGAGGTGTGTGGCTCAGGGTTAGACCAGCATGGAGATGGATCTCCCTAGAGGGTATCCAGCTGAGCCACATGTGGAAGCCTGGGCCGGTGCCACTCAGCACCAAGGAATTTGGTCCAGCTGTTAGGCAAAGGCTCAGGGATAGGGCTCCTGGCCCAAGAGGAGGGCGGGAAAGAGAAACAGCCCCTGCTCTGAGTTGGGGGAGGAGGCGGGGGAGAGGGTGTGGGGGAACAAAAGAGGCAGGCCCCAGGATGGGCTGTGGCCCATGTTGGAGAGGGTGGGGCAAGGCCCAGGTTGGCCACTGTCCGAATCTCTATCCAGGCAAGCCTTCCTTCGAAGGCAGTTTTAGCTCAGAGAATGCTTTAGCACTTGGTCCCAGCTGAGACTAGCGGGGAGGGACTCACTGGTCACCGCCCTGGGAAGGGGGAGGCATGAGGGATGGGCAAAGTTGGTCCAGGAACTTCTTGCTTCCATAGATTGTTCTGGAACCTGAAATGGGGCAATCAGAGGGCTCAGTTTGGAGCGAGAAGGCAGCAGCAAGGGAGGTAAGGCATGGAATGATACTAACACCATTAAAGGCACTGCACCCTGCTCGAGCCCCTCAGTTTACATCTGTGGTTCTCACCTCTGGCTGCACGTTGGAATCATCTAGGAAAGTTTCTAAATCCCTGCCCTGCCCAATTACATCCAGATCTCTGTGCACGGGGCCCAAACGTGGATAATGTTTAAAGCTCCCCTGGTGATTCTGATGTGGAACCAGGGTTAGAACCACTGCTCTGTCCTAGACCTTTGCCACTTAGAGTGTGGTTTGCAGAGCAGCAGCTGTGCATCCTCTGGGCTCTTGATAGAAATGCTGAGTCCCAGGCCCAACCCCAGCCCTACTGAAGAGAATCTGCATTTGAGCAAGATTCCCTCTGCACATTCAAGATTGAGATGCACTAACAGTTTCGTGAACATTAAGAACAACAAGTCTCACCCCTAGTTGCACACTGAAATCACCTGGAGAGCTTTAAAAACTACTGATGGCTGGGTCCTGGTCTGATGTCATTGGTCTGAGCACAGCTTTGGCTTTGGGATATTTAAAAGCTCCCCAGGGGGCGCCAGCATGCAGCCAAGACCGAGAACTATTGGTTGATGGGCAGGGCTGCCCCCAACCCCAGCCCTCAGTGCAGGCAGCTGTGGTGAGGGTGGGACACCGACAGCCCAGCCCTGCTAAGCCCTAACTTAGCAGCTAAGTCGGGGAAGCACGAGAAGGAGGGGGAGGGGAAGATGGTCCAGCGCCTGCAGCCTGGCTGTGCCAGACAGAGATCATCTGAGGCTGAGTGACCTGGGTCCGAGGAGCAGGACTGGGCAGGCAGCAGACACCGGCGGAAGTGAAGCTGCTGGGAGTGAGGGACATCTGCAGCAGGGACGTATTTTCACAGCCACCCTCCAAACCCTCAGCAGCTCACAGGTGACTTGGAGGCTGGACCTTCTAAGGAGCTCCCAGGAGAGGCGATGCTGCTGCTCCCCGGACCTCACGTGGTGTAGGAAGATCTGGGAGAGTTAAAGGGAGCAGTCCCAGCCCCTAGAGGCTAATGGAACTAGCACAAACCCGAGGAGGCTCGGAGTGGTGGGGATTGCGAACGCGGAATGCGGGGGGGAGGGCGATGCTGAATTTGCTCGAGCCCTGAGGCCCTGGAAAACAGAGGCAGTCAAGAACCCCCACCCACACCCCTTTGTGTTCCTGGAAATGGCTTACTGCAAAGATCCCCTTCCCAGTACGACTCGGAGACGAGGCCAGACACCGACCCTCTGAATTCCCATTCTTTGCCTTGTGAGTGATGAGCTAAGCAGCTTGTCCCCACTAATGGATCAGAACTAAATGCTTGTTAACCAAACTCTCCTTTCCCCAGGTCCCTAAACATTCACCCACCCTCATCGGCCCGTCCTGAGAATAGGCCGACCTGGGGTGAAACGGCCTCTGACTCACTGTGGGTCATGCCCCTGCTTTCGTCACTTCCCCACACTGGGTTCTTTCCAGCCCTGTTTACTCTTCCCTGTGAAAGAAAAGCCCTTTTTCCCGTAACCCTGGAGAATGTCGTTGCTCTTGCCATAACCCAGCCCCTTGCAATAGTCCCTCCCCCTTCAATAACCTTTGTGAATATAGAATAGAGTCTCTCCTTACCAATTCGGATTATTTGACCGGGAAAGGGAGAGAACATGGGATAGTTATTTTGGACAAAGCTGTCCTGAAGGCCTCCGAGGGTGGTATGAGGAGGCCAGACCTGGTGGGGCGGGGGCGGGGCGTGGTGCAGAAGGAGAAGGGCAGGGTTCTGAGAGTGTGACAGGGTCACCCAGGCCAGCGGGGAAGAACGGGACTGAGACGGAGCAGGTTGCCAGTGAGGACGTCAGAGGCCAGCCCAGACTCGCCAGTGCACCACTCAGACACTCCCCTCCTTCCTCTGCCGCCACCTCCCCAGGCTGGGACCCCAATAATGGGGACAGTGGTCTGCCTCCCACCTGCTGCCATCTCTGCAGACTTTCCTCTAGCAATAACCCTTTCCTGTCCTGTACCCTCGACCTCTCCCCACAAACCAGCTCCTTCCCAGAATTCGAGCACCTCCCCATCTTCGCCCGGCAGAGCTGCCCCTGTGGAAATCCACTTCCCCTCGCCTCCACTGCTGTGAGCATGCCCCAGGGCAGGTCATCCTCCTCCCTGAAGTGTCCTCTACTGGGTTCACTGCTGCCGCGTTTTGTGTTCCTCCCACCTGTCTGGCTTCTCCTTCAGACGCTTGGCCAGTGCTTCGCTGTACTCTGGTCCTGCTGTCCTTTCTTTCCCTCCTTCGATAGACTTGCTCCCTGGGTTCTGAGCATCAGCTTCATGCTGACAACCCTGGACTTAAATTTCCAGTGCGACCAGTGCCCTGAGCTCTGAACACGTCCTCCCAGCAGCCTGCCTGTCACCTCCCCCTCAGGAAATGGCACCTCTGTGCACCTGGGAGTGGACTGCACCCCTGCCTTCTCCTCACTCCCCACCCAAGTCCCCAGCAACACCTCAGTGCTCCCTCTGAAATTTCCTCCCTGCCTGCTTCTCCTCCTGGCCACAGCCACCACCCTTCCAGACCACTGGCATCTCTCCGCGGACCTCTATGAGCCCACCAGCTCCACTCCTGCCTTCTCCAAACCAGGCACCTCCCTCGAGCGGCTGTAGTGATCACGCCCCTTCCCTGCCCAAAGCCTTCAGGGATCTCCACTCAACCTCGGTGAGAGCTGGTTCGAAATGTGACCTCGGAGGCCCAGCACCCGCTGCCGTGGGCCCCTTCCTCACTGTTCTCTTCTCCCCCTCGTCACTGTGTCTGGCCACGCTGACCTTTCCATTCCCAGAACTCACAGAGCTCTTTCTTTACCTCCGGACGTTGCTGGCGCTGTTCCCTCCCTCCCACTCCCTGCTTGGCTCAGCCTACTGGTCCCTAGGTTGCAGTGTAAACAGCCCTCCCTTCACCCCCCAGCCCCATGCGGTCTGTTCTCCACTGTCACACCTGAGCTGCTGCTTCTCAGCACATACCACACTTGGGATTCTGGAGTATTCATTTGTGATTAATATCTCTATCTTCCACTTAACTGCAACCTGGGGGAGAGAGTGATCCTGTCTGCTCTCCTTCTGACTCTAACCTCCCAGCCTTTAGAATAGAAGTAGGCACAGAGTAGGGTTCAATATGTTTTTCGAGTGAGCACTAAATATTTTGCAATGATAGATACACTCCCATGGACATTTATTAAGCACGTGACAGTGACTGCCTGTCGTAGTTGTCAGTGTCCCAACCAGTCTCTTTTAATCTTCTAGAATCCCCGTCCCCCACAACTGCTATGCTAATAATATCTCAAGCTGCCCTCGGGGAGGAGAGCTGCCTGGCTGGCAGCCCTGGGCCCCACCACTGGCAGGCCTGTCCCCTTGCCTGCAGGTGGGGGCAGCAGGCCAGGGAAGGGGGAAGGAGCTCTGTGATGCCACTGAGGTTCCAGCCAGGCTGAGGCCAGACATAGCCCGAGCCCACTTCTTCCTTAGCACCTGCCCTCTCCTGCTCCCCAACCAGTGTTTCCTGAGAGTTCTCCCGCAGTGAGTCACTTGAACAAGAATCTCTGTCTCAGGCCCTGCTTCTAGGAAATCCAGTGGAAAACATCTATCACAGGGAGGAAAATATGTGTGGAGTCAGGGATGAGAAGGCGAAATGAAATGAAATGAAAGGAGGCAAAACAGGAGAGTGGCCTTATATGGACCAGCGCACACTCCCAGGAACTGAGGCGAATGAATCAACTCTCTGCATCTTTGGTTGCTCTCAAAAGTTGTTGAGTGAATGAATGAAAGAGGGGAAAGACTGGGAGGGGAAGAGAGCGGAGGATTTCTCTTTCAGTGCCCCTTGGAGGCCATAGGTGTCCCATGAGGCCAGAAGGGGTCTGCTGGTCTCCAATCCTCTAATGGAAACTCAGTCCCTTCTAACGGAGCAGAAATGATCAGTTCCCTAAGCCTTCTTAGCGCTGGAACCAACCAGCCTGCCCCGTGTTCTACAGCATAATCCTTTGTTAATCACTAGCTAGGGCACTGGGTAAAGCAGTTTTCCAAATCCTGGCCCCGAGCTCGTGGCATTTGAGATACGTAAAGATGTTGCTATGGTGACACGGTGACAGATTAATTGCCAAATCCTCCTGGAGCAAAGCTGCTTTAACAAGTTGGAACCCTGGGGTGCTGGGAAAGATCCACGGCCTTCTCAGAACAAAGTGGGGGCCAGTGGATCTGGGGATGGGGAGAGGTGGGGCAGCCGCAATCCCTATCTCAGGCTAACATTTCCGTGGGGCCCGGGCTTCCTGAATCTGTCTTGCCTCTAGAAATGGAGTCTTTAGCCCCAAAGCTTGTCCTGGAAAAATACCTGTGTCATCCTTTTATCCAAGACTTTGGGAGTCACTATGCAGCCTGCACCTCCACGTAATTAATGAGCCAATTCTCCCAGCACCCCCGACCCCACCACCACAAAGCTGCTCTTAGCTGGAAGCGCCGCTGGAGCAACTGGGTAACAGGGCTCTGCCCAACAGGAGTAATAGTGTCAGGCACGTGAATCTTCAAAGGAAGAGAGGACAGTATTGTGGGATCAAACACCATGATGCAATCTAATCAGGGCACCCAAGATGGAATCAAGCTTACATTTTTAAACAAACAGGATTGGAAGTTATGTAATTCTCAGTAATGAGTCTGTCCTTTCTGGTTTTTTTTTTTTGGATACAGGGTCTCGCTCTATTGCCCAGGCTAGAGTGCCGTGGCATCAGCCTAGCTCACAGCAACCTCAAACTCCTGGGCTCAAGCGATCCTTCTGCCTCAGCCTCCCGAGTAGCTGGGACTACAGGCATGCACTACCATGTCGGCTAATTTTTTCTATATATTTTTAGTTGTCCAGCTAATTTCTTTCTATTTTTAGTAGAGATGGGGTCTCACTCTTGCTCAGGCTGGTCTTGAACTCCTGAGCTCAAATGATCCTCCCGCCTTTGCCTCCCAGAGTGCTAGGATTCCAGGCGTGAGCCACCGCGCCCGGCTTAGCCTGTCCCTTCTAATCCAGAGCAGACTTTTACAAATTCAGGTGTGTTCTTGGATTAACCATGGCAGCTCTCACTTCTGCCAAATGATGAGCTGAGATGAAGGCCCATTTAAGGAATCCATAGGGGCTGGGTGTGTTATTCTGGAGCAGTCCCTGGTGGCCTATATCCTCGCCACGCAAAGTATGGTCCATGGACAAGTGCTATCAGCATCATTTGAGAGCATGTTAGAAATAAAGACTCTCTTAAGCCAGGCGTGGTGTTGTGCACCTGTAGTCCCAGCTACTTGGGAGGCTGAGGCAGGAGGATCACTTGAGCCCAGGAGTTCAAGGCCAGCCTGGGCAACATAGGGAGACCCCATCTCAAAAAATAAATAAATAAAGACTCTCAGGCTCCACTTCTGACCTACTGAGTCAGCATTTGCATTTTTACCAGATTCTCGGGCAATTCAGATGCAAAATCAAGTTTTAGAAGCACTGGTCTTCAGTCCTTACTGTTTCCTGAGTGGATGTGTTCACATATGTAAATGCTTGTCCAAGTCAAATAACAAAACAGGCCAGGCCCCTGGCTCACATCTCACCACCAACTCCACTCAGTGCCACAGCAGGAGCAAGCTTGGGTTTCCAATGACAATGTGGATACTAAAGCCCTGATATGAAATAAAATGGAATTTGGGTCAACAATTAGATTATTACTACCTATCAAAATGAATCAAAATACACTGAATTTTAGTGAGGCCAGTCTTAGACACAGATGGTGCCTTAGAGCCTATTTCATCATTTATGTACATGTTCTGGTTTCTCCAGGAAATATAGAGGGCATCTCAAAGTGGTATACTAAATCAACAAGATGGGGCCGGGCACAGTGGCTCACAGCTGTAATCCCAGCACTTTAGCAGGCTGAGACAGGAGGACTGCTCAAGGCCAGGAGTTTGAGACCAGCCTGGGCAATATAGTGAGACCCCTGTCTTTCCAAAAACTTTAAAAATTAGCCGGGTGTGGTGGTGTACACCTATAGTCCTAGCTACTCGGGAGGCTGAGGCAGGAGGATTGCTTGAGCCCAGGAGATCAAGGCTGCAGTGAGCTATGATGATGCCATTGCACTCCAGCCTGGATGACAGAGCAAAACCCTGTCTCTAAAAAAAAAAAAAAACCAACAGGATGGACTTAATTAAAAGTAGGACTCAAAATAGAATGAAAAACAATAGTAGGAACACAAAATTGATCCAGAATTGATAGTGCACACCATAAAGTCCTACATTCTTGTTATGAGTGGGCTACAAATTTACTGTGTTCATCTAGCCAAAGAGGAGAACAAAGCTTGGTCAGTTAAACTAATCTGACATTCTTATATGATGAAAAGATGCCAATTGCTAAGAAGGCACACAATATTCTCTGTTCCTCCTCACAGCAAAATTTCCCGGACGTGTCGTTGTATTGTTTACACACTGTCCCCAGCTGCTCCCACTAGTTCTTTCTTTGACCCACATGCTATCTGGCTTCTGCCTCACCAGTACACAGAAGGTGCTCTTGGAAAGCTCACCGTGGTCTCCGTGCTGCCAAATGGTCATCTCTCTGTCCCCATCCTCTTTGACTTCTTGGCACCTCTCCTCCCGGTTGATCGTGCATTGTTAGGACATCCTGCTCTCTGGCATCTGTGCCCCCACATTCTCCTAGGCTTTCCTCCTAGCTCACTGCTGCTCCTTCTAAGCCCCCTTGGCTGGTCTTCCCTCCTCCGCCTCCCCTCCACATGCTGTGGCCCCTTGGGCTGCTGTGTCTTGGGACCTCTTCTCTTCTATTCCCCCACTTTCCATAGGCAATCTCATACCCCCATGGCTCTAAATGCCACCTGTGCTAAAGTCTCCCACACGTTAATCTTGTGGCCCTCCTCTTTCCTCGGCCTCTAGATGTACACGAGCTGCCTCTGTGACACCTCCATTGAGATACTCCAAACAGCATTCAAAATGGATTCGAACTGGATTCTTTATTTCACACTCAAACCCGGCTCTTCCCCATTCATCTCAAGAAACAGCATCCCCATCCAGCCAGTTACTAAGGTCAGAAGTTATTCGTCCTTCCCAGCTCCTTCCTCTCCCTACTCTCCCCACCCCCAACATCCAACCAAACACAAGCCCTGTCAATTCTGCCCCCCACACCCCTGAAATCCATCCCATCTCCATCACCACCGCCTTCTTCTGGACGACTACCACAGCCTCCTCAACATCCACTCATGCCCTCTTCAAACCTCCGTCTTCCCACAGAGTGATCAAAACAAGCTTTTAAAGTTATGCACCAATCTAGACAATGACCGTCAAAAAGAAAAAAAAAATAGAAAAACAATTAGAGAATTGTGGACCTCTTAATGAAAGTACACAACATCATCCATGAGATTGCTTTTTCAAAAATATAACACCTATATTTACTTAGGCCTCTATATCTAGACACCAATTTATAGGAAAAACAGGGGAAGAGTTTCTTGGACTGTTTTCTAAGGTGTTGTGAGGGATGTATCGGCATTGCATGGAAGGGAAGTTTAGCATCAACCCTCCTGGGGGCTGGCAGTAGGTCAGCCAGGTGCACAGGTCTCAAACCTAATCAGAGGGGAGTTGGAGGAAGCGGTGGCCCAAACATCCTCTGGGCGGTCCCTCTTCCACTCTTTTTCTTAGCTAGGTTTTTGATAAATACTAGGAAACAATGCATTGGTGAGATGGTTCTCACCAACCCACCCCTGGAGGTGGCTAAGCTGTGTGTGCAAGGATCTCAAAGGACAATTAGGGGAAAAATAACTAACATCCTGCTGAGGATGCTGAACAAAAAAGTGCTTCTAAGCCCTTGCCACTGCTGCCTACGTGTGACCTGATGACTTCTGTACATTCTCACTGAATTTACTCGCAACAGGTCTGACATTGAGTTAATACCTCTTTACCCAGTGCTGTTGGAAGCCATCCACCTGCCCATATTGTTGGGAAAAAGTAACAGTGGTGCAATGTGATTATTTGTCACATTTGCGGGTGATACCATCTTTTATAAAACCCAACAAAATTGGAATTTTTCTTTAATTTGCAATAATGGGGTGACTAGAAGGAGATTTCTGATTAGGCTACAAAACCACACTCAAGTGGATAAGGCAGTTACTGAGCCCAGTTCTCACTTCTCTCTCCAGATACACAGGACAACTGTTCCTTGGGGGAAGACGGCGTATCTTGTGGAGTTGCTGACACCATCATATGCCAAAGGAGATTGAAAGCAAACGCCATCGGCACCTAGCTTTCACCAAGGAAGTCTCTTCCTCAGGCTTGTGCTGAATGACCTTAGGTGAGTTGTTAAAAGATTTTGAGATTCTATTTCACTTTCTTTCATATGAGGGTAATGGTACTGACCTCAGTGGATTTTGTATGAGTCTAAATTTAAGAGAGTATATGAAATGACCAACACACTGCACACAGTGGGCTCTCAATAGATACTAACCCTCCTTCTTCTAGTCAATTTGCCTTACTTGCAATTCACACCATTAACAGCTCAAATCCACACCACGAACAAATAGCTTTTCTGATTCTTGGTGCTAGCAATGAGTTACTAAAGGCATCAGGCATTTATCCAAGGTAATTACCTACCCCCGTGGCCTCTCCTTTCTCTTCCCCTGAACGTCACATCCACCCTAGCCTTTTATCCACCTTCCTCCTCCAAGAAGAATGGTGTGACTAAGCAGTTAACAATAAAAAACAGAAATGAGACCGCTGGGCTCTAGGTCCAGCATCTCTCTGACAACCACCCTCCCCAAGAGCTCCCACACAGAGAGGGACCACTGACATCTCGGCACGAGTAGGTCCACTTAGAAATTATGGCGTGTGGTGGAAGAAGAAAAATTATGCAAAATAAGAGTGGGAAGTAATAAATGGAAATGTTTAAACTAGGTAAGAAAGGGAGGAAAGAAAGCAAGGAGTAGTAAGTGTCTTAGGCCTCACATTCTAATGGGGAAAACAACAATCAATGTAGGAACAAATAAATAAGCAAGATACTAAAGACAATATTAGCCAAGGCCTTACCAGATATGAAAGGCCTCACCCACCCACCCCAACACTCCCCACACTATACCCACCCACCCACACGCACATACCTCTAAACGTGAACAACTTTACCTGAAATCAGAGTGACAGTCTCAGGGGCATGGACATACATGCAGTTAGAAACATAGGTTAGGACCTACCTGCACTGCTTAGCAGCTGCGTGTCCTTGGGCAAGTTACGTACCTCCCCAAGGCTCTGATTTTTATAGGTAAAACAGGCATGTTAATAGATAATTCAAAGCTGTAGGAATTAATTGCAATCATGCATATAAAGTGCTGAGCACAGTGCCTGGCCCACAGCTAGTGCTTAATAAATGTTCATTGCCATCATCTTTATCATTGTGGTTACGTTAAGTGACGTCAGTCTGCCTTCTTAACCTAGGATCTTTGGAGACATAAGTCAAGAGTGGCTAATTTTAGTGACCGATGTCCCACCACAAAGGCAGAAAACTAAAGTCTCATCCTTCTTTCCCTTATGATTGAATAAAATAAGATAAAACGCATGTCCGTGCTCCGAAACTAAATTCAAGTGAACATTAGAGATAAGTACCTATTCTCCTTCCTGCCTATTTCCATAATGGAGCATTAACTCAGATGTCCCTCCATGTGGGTCGTGGGGGTGGGTGTTTTTCATGCTGTGCCTAGAAGTTCAGGCCAGGTGTGGAGCCCGCCAACCTGCCACACCTTCCAGCCTGACATCCTGAGTAATAAGCTGATCCCATAGGATGCCTTAAATGGATTGGAACCCACAGGAGAGGGGGAGAGGAAACCACTCATTTCCCTAACTTCCCCCGTAGATATGGTGGAACATTATACCCCATGCTGATAGTGGCATGCTGATAAATGTTTAATAAACAGCTTCTCGGGGGTGAAAGCCCTGATCTGTAGCAGTTGCCAATCTCTGTAGTGTAAATACTCCTGCAATGGCTGATTTCAACATGACTTCAACTGGCTTGCAAAATTCTTGCAAATTTAACAATTGGCTCTTGTGAGCCTGTACTTTGCCTCCAACACACCATTGCTTGCATCTCCTCTTCCTTTCTGCTTGTGTGTGTGTGTGCACGTGCGCGCACGTGCACAAACTGTGATTCTTCCAACATGGATGCCCCAGGACATTTGAATTGGTTTAGAAGTGGTCTGAGCTGGGGGCAGGGTCGCGGCACGCCAGGGGCGGGGCTTCACCTGGATCGGGATGCAGCCCCGCCCCATCCGCGGTGAAAAATTAAAAAAAAAAGTGGTTTGAGCATCTACTTCTTTTCTCAACCTTGAGGCAACAGGGACCTTTCAGTGACACTGAAGCTCTGAACCCCCTTTCACCCCGAGTTCCTGGGGGACCTTCCATGGGTTCCTTCAGCATGAGGAGCAGGAAAGCAGTTTGTTGTCAAAGCTCCTAAAGGAAAGGCTTCTTCCCAGGAGTTCTGAAAACCCCAGCCACCCACCCTTCATCTCTGGACAGACTAGATGACTGCCTTAGTCTGCAAAGGGGACTAATCCTTTGGTGTTGGGCTTTTCTGATCTCCGGAGTAAGGAGTTAGCTATGCACAAGAAATTTCAGATGCAAAAATTCTCTCTTCCTCATCCTTCAGAGTTCAGGCTTGTATAGAACTGGCAAACAAGCTTTAAAATAGCATTTTTTCCAGTTCTTACCGGTGCCCACTGTCTTCCCCATGGTCACCTTTCATAGCACTGACTGTTAATCACCTACTGCCTCCCTTAGAATTAAACTGGTGATGTTCCTTCCATTTTACAGATGGAAAATAATAGTTATAAAATGCCAGTGACTTTTGGTGTTGTGAGAGCTTGAATGACTGTTCAGCCAATAGTCATGCACACTCCTTCCCACTGTAGGAGGAACAGACTTCCCCACCCACAGACTTTGGGCTTGGCCATATGACTTGCATTCTCTGATGGAGTGTGAACAAACATGATGATATGGAGGGGGAAGAAGAGGAGGGGGAGGAAGAAGAAGGGAAGCCAGGAGGTGCTGGAGAAAGCAATTCTTTGCTGAGGAATGCCAGCTAAGTCATAGAGAATATAGACAGAATGATCACATTTGAAAAATTGCCATTTCCAACTAGCAATGTAATAACCCATATACAGGCTGGAACATTCCATGAAATTGCCAACCTGGACCCTCCAAAGATGTTCAAGTCTTTAACAAAGTGAAAGGAACTGTTCTAGGTCAAGGGAGAATAAGTAGACATGATAACTAAATGAAATACATGATCCTTTATTACATTTGGGGCTAAAAAACGCACACAAAAACAGAAAATGCTATAAAGGACATTGTTGGAACAAATAGAGAAATGCAAATATGAATGCATGTTAGACTTTTGTATTGATGTTAAATGTCTTGGCTGTGATAACGGTATTATAGTTATGTAGGATAATTTTTTTATTCTTAGGAGATACATGGTAAAATATTTAGAGGTAAGATATCATGACATCTATAACTTATTTTTCAGTTGGGTCAGCAAAAGAGAGAAAACATACACATGTATCAAGAGAAATATAAAGCAAATTGGCAAATGTTGATAATTAGTGATTCTAGGTGAAGGGTGTTCACAGTCCTATTTTTTCGACTTTTCTGTAGGTTTGAAATTTTTCATAATAAAAAGGGAAAGAAAACAACATCTTAATTCCTAAAGAATACACCTGGAAATAATGATCGATGTTTGTTCTCAAAATTGGAGATGTTCTAAAGCTTAGAGAATCTAGACTAAGAAGGCCAAGTGAACTCACCACCAGGTATCCTGATGTCAATGGGCATATGCTGGGTTGATGGCCTTGAAGGCTGAGTGTGAACAGGGTTGAGGAAGAGCACTTCCTGCTACAACCATTGAGTGGGAGTTTCAAAAAAATCCTTAGTAACAGGTCATCTGTTCTAGTGTTTGCTCCTTTGTTTGTACCACCATGGACCTCCATTGTCAATTTTCCCCTAGGGACCCTTGTCCTCTCATTCATTCAGCATTTAACAAATATTTATGGAGCACCTACTCTGGGACAAGCATTATGTTAGTACCAGGGGATGCAAGGTGAGCAAACCTCAGCATTATCTCTGCCTTTGTGGAGCTCCTAGGCTAATGGGGAACCAAGATATTAATAAAATAAATGGCTCTTTGTAAAATTACAGCCCTCAGGAAATGACACTTGTGCTGAGATGAGAGACATGGGTAGGTATTAACTAAGCCAAGACCAGAAAGGAAGAGTTTGATCATGGCTAAATTCCATTATGTGTTGACTATGGCTCAAGGTCTGTTATTGCTTAGAGACTCTCTGTCCTAAACAAATATCTAATTCAAACTCCCTGTGTTACATATGAGAAAAATGAGGCCCAGCTATGTAAAGTCTTTCTTAAAGAAATGTCAGCTACTTGTAAGATAAGTACCGAGTTCTTTATTTGATCAGTTTTCTGAAACTTAGCTACCGTGAAATGTTCCCAGTAGAATGGCAATAATAACTGAAGTGACTATAACTACATCTGCGTGGGAACAAAGTTTTCCCAAAAGCCACGATTTCAGATAAACCTGACTCAAAGCAAGAAAGGAAATAAGAAATTAAAGAAAATATTTTTAAGCCTTGGAAAGGTGTTTAAAAACCACTTGAGCCCATCCAACTATCTCTGTGTGTTTTGTCTCCTTTCTTCAATACTTAAATGTGATTTTGATGTCTGCCAGATTAAATTATCCACTTGGCCAATTTATGCTCTTAAGCTTACATGCTATAATTATCCTTAATAGGTATAACTACCAGGCTGTTTTTACTTAATGATTATAAAGTTTTATGCCTTTTAATAATCCTCCTACGGGTGGAACATCAGTTTTTTCAGATAGCTGAAATTCTGCTCTGCATAAAGTGTCAAACCAGATCAAAGAGTCTTGCTTTGTTCACCAGAACAACTTGAGCTTGAAAATGTGGGGTTGGAAGAAAACAACACAAAGAAAATAATGTTCCTTCAAGAAAACTGGCAAACCAAAGAAATCCTACACAGATTTTGCAAAAACATAGTAGGCTAATCTCCTAGAACACTTTTTTTCCCTACATATGTAGTTTAAGTGCAATAAAGAAAAATTATTTTTTTCCAGCTTTAAGTTTATACAAAATGGGCCCTCTTCTTAGTCTGTATGCTTAAATCTTCTTTCCCAGGGATATTTAGAGTTGGGTTTTGCAGATGATACCCTGTTCTCTTGAATCTCACAACCTGTACTTTTCATTCCCTATTTTACATCTCTCCACCCTGAGTTTTTGTTGCTTTGATTCTACCCATTGTGGTGCCTTATTTTCAACTAAGCATTGTGTTTAGGAACTTCCTGTTGTGGGCAGATGTCCATACTGACTCCCATCCTTACCCCAGAGTGGAATTCAGAGGTTTTGTTTTTGCTTGGTTTTCTTCCTTATGTGTGTGGTGTCAAAAACAAAAGCAAAAACAAATCTGGACTTAGTAAGGACAGATTTGATTCAAAAAGATTACTGTAAAGGTGGGGGAATGTGGCTACCTAGGGAGAATTCTGACCACAAGAGTTGCAAGTGTCTCAAGGGTTAGGGAAAAAAAGGGGTTTCCTTTTATAGGGAGGAGAAAATGAGGCTAGAAAATGGGATGAATGGGAGTGGCATTATCAGAAAGTAGATCAGAGAATATTCTACCCAAGGTCAGCCTCTTCTCCAGGCTACCAAGGAGGAGTTGAGTGCTGGTCCAGATTGAGGTTGGGCCACAGTTCAGGGCTCTGGGGAAGGAGAGTTTGGTTAGCAAGCATCTTGTTCTGCTGGATCAGTGGGGACAAGCTCCTCAGCTAATCATTTATGAGGCAAAGAATGGAAATTTGGAGGGTCTGTGTCTGGCCTTGTCCAGGTAAACAAGGGGACATCTTTGAGTTTTATCTAAGTCATATGGGGACATAGGGGGTCTTTGAAGTAAGTACCCTTCGTTTTCCAGAACATGAAAGTACAGGGATTTCTTAACCCTCACTGTTTTCTACGAATACAGGACTTGAGTAAATTTCTGTGTTGTCAGTGTCCATGCTCAGACTTCAAGAGACCTAAACATACCATGAGATGCTTTGCTGGTCTAGATGTAAAAAGAAGCATCTATGTTGGCAGAAAGAGTAAGCAGGGTTGTCTCATCTGGGACATCAGAGTTTACTGGTGTCCTCTTCTGCCTCCGCTCTAGTTGCATAGCATTTGGAAGCAGGAATGAGCTTCCAGTGAACTGGAGAAAACTGTAAAAATCCGGATTCTTTCAGTTCTGCAGCCTACTTTCTGTAACCTTGTTAGTTCATAACACAATGATCTCATTTTAAAATTTTGACTATCTCTCATTAGTCACTGCTTTCAGAAAATAACAATTTACCTGGCTATAAAAATAATGCATATTCATCATTGAAAATATAGACATCATGGGAAGGGTGACATCAGCAAGATGGCAGATTGGAAGCCCTGGACCCGCCTTCTACCCATGGACACACTAACTCAACAATACACAGACAAATTCCCTTTTTGAGAAATCTAGAAACTGGTTGAGAAGCTCCTGTACTCTGAAACCAGCCACACTGAAGCCAGTGGGAAAATTTGAGACACACTCTCAACATAACCCCTACCCCTAGCAGAGCATCATACAATCACAAGGAAAAACCAGCTCCCAGCTTCTCCCTGGGGAGGGAAAGAGTTGAACCATGTTGTCAACCTTCCAAATTTTTCATGGCCTGCCCAAGGAACTGACTTCTGTCTCATCTGTCTTAGAACACTGATGAGACCTAACATGATCAAGATGCCTTGGGGGCCACTGGGAACAATGAGAGCATGAAGGGTTGAGAGGCCCGCAAAATTTCGACCAGACTGACTGATGAGGGTTTCCTCCTCTCACAAGGCCAGTCTGTGAAGATGGGGAGAAGTGGCTGCTTTTTCTAACTCACAGATACCAACACAAAGAGTCAAGGAAAATAAAGAAACAGGGAAATACGTCCCAAACAAAGGAACAAAACAAAACTCCAGAAGCAGACTCAATAAAATGGAGATACAGACATACCACGTTTTATTGTACTTCACTTTACTGTACTTCACAGATATTGTGTTTTTTATAAATTGAAGGTTTGTGGCAATTCTGCATCAGGAAAGTCTGTCAGCACCATTTTTCTAACACCATGCGTTTGCTTAATGCCTCTATCACATTTTGGTAATTCTTGAAATACTTTAAACATTTTCACTATTAATTGTATCCTTCATGGTGATCTGTGATCAGTAATCTTTGATGTTACCATTGTAATTGTTTTGGAGCACCACAAACCATGCCCATATAAGACAACAAACGTAATTGATAAATGTTGTGTGTGTTCTAACTACTCTACTGACCAGCCATTCCCCCATCTCTCTCCCTCTCTTCAGGTCTTCCTATTCCTGGAGACACAAAAATATTGCATTAGTCCTCTTAATAGCCTTATAATGGCTTCTAAATGTTCAAGTGAAAGGAAGAGTCCCACCTCTCTCATTTTAAATCAAAAACTAGAAATGATTAAGCTTAGTGAGGGAGGCATGTTGAAAGCTAAGATAGGCTAAAAGATAAGCCTCTTGTGCCAAAGAGTTAGCCAAGTTGTGAATGCACAGGAAAAGTTTTTCAAGGAAATTGAAAGTGCTACTCCAGTGAACATACAAATGATAAGAAAACAAATCAGCCTTATTGCTGATATGGAGAAAGTTTTAGTAGTCTGGATAGAAAATCAAAGCAACCACAACATTCCCTTAAGCCAAAACCTAACCAGAGAAAGGCCCCAAAACTCTCTTCAATTCTATGAAGGCTGAGAGAGGGGAGAAAGCTGCAGAAGAAAAGTTTGAAGCTAGCAGAGGTTGGTTCACGAGGTTTAAGGCAAGAAGCTGTCTCCATAACACAAAAGTGTAAGTGAAGCAGCAAGTGTTGACGTAGAAGCCGTAGCAAGTTATCCAGACATATATAAGATAATTGATGAAGGTGGCTACACTAAACAACAGATTTTTAATGCAAATGACACATCCTTATATCGGAAGGAGATGCCATCTAGGATTTTCATAGCTAGAAAGACAAGTCAATGCCTGGCTTCAAAACTTCAAAGGTTGACTCTCTTATTAGGGGTTAATGCAGCTCGTGAAATCAATACTCATTTACCATTCTGAAAATCTTAACTCCCTTGATAATTATGCTAAATCTATTCTGCCTGTGCTCTAAAAATGGAACAACAAAGCCTAGATGACAGTATATCTGTTTATAGCATGATTTATTGAATATTTAAGCCCACTGTTGAGACCTACCACTCAGAAAAAAAGATTCCTTTCAAAATATTATAGCGCTTTGACAATGTACCTGGTCACCCAAAAGCCCTGATGGAAATGTACAGGGAGAGTAATGTTTTCATGCCTGCTAACACAGCATCCATTTTGCAGCCCAGGGATTGAGGAGTAATTTCAACTTTCAAGTCTTGTTTTTAAGAAACACATTTTATAGGGCTATGGCTGCCATAGATTGTAATTTCTCTAATGGATCTGGGCAAAGGAAATTGAAAATGTTCTGGAAACAATTCACCTTTCTATATGCCATTAAAAATATTCATAATTCATGCATGGGAGGAAGTCAAAATGGCAACATTAACAGGACTTTGGAAGAAGTTGATTTCGACTTTGAGGGGTTTGGACTTCAGTGGAGGACTAACTGCAGATGTAGTAGAAATAGCAAGAGAATAAGAACTAGCTGTGGAGCTGGAAGATGTGACTGAATTTCTGCAATCTCATGATAAAACTTGAATGGGTGAGGAGTTGCTTCTTATGAGTGAGCAAAGAAAGTGATCAATTCACACCGAGACACATTATACAGATGCT
>NW_012138191.1:4946063-4948580 GCF_000956105.1 Propithecus coquereli | reverse complement strand
GCAGCTGCCTGATCTTGGACTTCCCAGCCTCCACAATCATGAGCTAAATAAACCTCTTTTCTTTATAAAGAAAAGAAATATTTCACTTTCATTGAAATATTAAGTGAACCACACCCAATCCTGTTTCATGCCTTTCTAAGGGTCTAGCTCTAAGTGTGAGCTCACCATAGAGACCAGAGTTACCAACAATAAAAAACACCGTGTCCATGACAACCAGAAAACCCAAGGCAGTGGCTGATTTTAACCATCTGGCTCTAACCTCATCCTTTCTATTCTCTTTTCCTCATGGGCTTTACTTGCTCCTTTATATAAAGGGCAGCCACACTGCTACCCAGACAGGCAGACAGGAAAATGTCTATGCTGTCTGCTGGAAGAGGTGACACAAGAATCTATATGGCAGACGTCATGTGAACAGTTGAGAGGAGAGGAAACAGCTTCCTACTATAGATAATCAGGCTGGGTGACTCAGCCTTCAGGAAGGAAAGTGAGTTTTGCAGGGAGGTCATAGTAGCCATTCCAGGAAGAACATCCCCAGTATGCAAAAGGTTCAGAGGAGGGAGAAAGGGAAAGTATGTTCATGGAATGATGATGAACGCACACTGCATTTGTTTAGGGGAGTGGGGGAGATAAGAACAAAAAGTGGCTTAGTGTCACATTGTGGATACTTTTGAATGGTCAACTGAAGAGTGTGAATTCATTTCAGAATCAATTTTTTTTTTAGTATAGTATTTGGGATACATTGTCTCCTTGAGTTACTTGCTTTCCTCTCCTGGATGGCACAGGTGGTCTTTTTTGTGCCACATCATTTAACACAGTGTCTTGCCTAGTGATGGCCCCAAAATAGTTGTTGATTTATGTTGCGAGTATTAAATAGGTAATGAGAGATCATTACTATTAATACATAACTGCACAAGAGAAACCAGGATCTACAAAGGTCCTGTTGCCTTTTCACCACCCCTCACTCCCCTACTTATCAAGCTTAGACTGTGTGATTCACCTTTGTAATCGCTCCCTTACATACACCCTCAATGCTGTGTGAGAAAGTAGCAAAGCTAAGATGCCATGTTTGCTCTTTTCTGCTTGCCAGCGTAATTTTCACAAAGCCTCTGCAACCACGACATGCAGCTCCCTGGAGGGATGCTTTGAATTCAAGCAGGATAGAGAAGATAGCCCTCCATGTCTCTTGCCTGAGTCACTTAAAAATAAATGATCCTGGTCCTTGCCTTTCTTACAGATAAGATAACACCTGCCAAGGTTAGCGATTATGCCCCAGCAAACGTTAACCAGATGTATTCTTGCACCCAAGCTTTGATGCGATTTTGCACATACTGAATCTTTGCCACCTGTGTATAAAGTGTCACCTGAAACACTGCATTGGTGCCGTCTGAAGGACCACTCCCAGGCTCTAGGCCTTAGTCTATAGTCCTTGCTAAGACTTCTGAATAAAACTAACTCTGATTCTTTAAAACCTTGACTCTTGTTTCTGTAGTCAACAAACTCTCTGCCCCTAACTCACCTGGCAAAATCCCAACCCTGGTTTCATTCAACTCTCTCGCCTGCTGATTAACATTTCAGTGTTTGCATGAGAGAAGGCAGAAGACAGAGCCCATGTTGAAACAAACAGGTTAGGGTTTGGGTACTAACACACTCACCACTCACTAGGGTTCAACTTGAGGAACATACAAAGTTCTCTAGTCTCGTGGTAAACAATTGTTCATCCATTCAAGCATCTTTGAGAAAAACAAATAGGAGCCCAGTATGCTGTGGCACATGTCTGTGATCCCAGCTACTTGGAAGGTCGAGGTGGGAGGATCACTTGAGCCCAGGAGTTCAAGACCAGCTTGAGCAACATAGTGATACTCTTGTCTCAAAAAAAAAAAAAAGAAAACAAAACAAACATATCAACAAACTCCAATATGTAAAGAGCTTATAAATCATCACACCCATTTGTATGAAAAGAGAAAAAAGCTGGACAAATTGAAGGTAAGTGATTCTTCTTGGAACCATCAAAGAACTGAGGTCACAGGGCAAACTCATCCTGAACTTTGCAGAGATAGATGCATCCACAGACCTACAGTTCTTGAGATTTGCTTACCAGGAATAAAAGCCATTTGAATCAATAAGCTGGTAGGAGCACTTAAGTTATGATTCTGATGAATTGCAGGAGGCTGAGTGCAGACTTGTGTGAGAGTGAGAAACTTTCATGGGGGTGTCTCCACGCTTACATGTCCCCTCCAGATTCCCATGGGGACTACCTGAGAAAGATCCCCTCATGGTGTGGATGGGAGAAGAGAAGACACCCCTCTTATTCCTAACAAAGGCTGAGGTGGGGGGCAGGGGGGTGGCACAGGGTGCAGGGAAGGAAACCTTGACCTCTAGAGGAATGAGGATTATGGTGAACTCATCGGAAACCACGTAAGCACGAAGAAAGCAGAACGCGACCTGTAAAGTGTTGAAGAAAGAAATCTCCAATCTAGAATCTGATATTCAGAGAAATTATTCTTCAAAAATGAAGGA
>NW_012138191.1:4940062-4946013 GCF_000956105.1 Propithecus coquereli | reverse complement strand
ACTGGAGCATCAAAAAGAATAAATTACTTAAGAATTTTATAACCCAGATAAAAGAGGTGAAAGACTTGTACAATGAATATTGCAATGGACTGACAAAAGAAATCAGACACAAATAAATGAAAAAAAATCTCATATTCATGAACTGAAAGACTTAATATTGTTGAAATTTCCACAGTATCCAAAATGATCTACAAAATCAATGCAATCCCTACCAAAATACCAGTGGAATTTTTTACAGAAGAAAAAGAAATCTTGAAATTTACATGTAACCACAAAAGACCATGAATAGCCAAAATAATCTTGAGAACAAATAACAAAGCTGGAGGCATCATACCTCCTGATCTCAAAATATATTACAAAGCTACAGTAATTATAACAGTATGCCACTGGCAAAAGGACAAACAAATAGACCAATAGAACAGAATAGAAAGCCCAGAAATAAATCCAGGCATATATGGTCAACTAATCTTCGACAGGGTGCCAAGAATATACAATGGGGAAAGAAAAGATAGTCTCTTCAACAAATGGTTTTGGGAAAACTGGATATCCACATGCAAAAGAATGAAATTGGACCCTCATCTTATACTATACACAAAAATCAACACAAAATGAATTAAATACCTGAAACTGTAAAACTTCTAGAAGAAAATATGGAGGAAAAGCTTTATGACATTGGTTTGGCAATGATTTCCTGGTTATGACATCAAAAGCATAGGCAGAAAAAGCAAAGTAGACAGTCAGGACTCGATGAAACTAAAAAGCTTTTGCACAGCAAGGGAAATGACAGGGTGAAAAGACAACCTACAGGATAAGAGAAAATATTTTCAAACCATATATCTGATAAGAGGTTAATGTCTATAATACGGTTTATCCTCAAACAACACAGGGTTTGAACTGCATGAGTTCACTTATATGCAGATTTTTTTTCAACCAATCATGGAACAAACATACAGTATTTAGGGGATGGGAAACCTGTGTATACAGGGGGCTGACTTTCCATATATGTTCCATGGGTCCAACTGCAGGACTTGAGTATGTGTGGATTTAAGTATACACAGGGGGTCCTGGAACCAATCTCCTGCATATACCAAGGGACAACTGCATACAAGGAACTCCCACAACTCAATAACAAAAAAACAAATAACCTGGCAGAAAAGTGGGCTAATGACTCAAATAGACATTTCTCCAAAGAAGACAAAGAAACAGAAATGGCCAATAGGTACATGAAAAGATACTCAACATCACAAATTTTCAGGGAAATGTAAGTCAAAACCACAGTGAGATGTCATCTCACACCTGTCAGGACGATGATTACCAAAAAGTCAAACAATAGCAAGTGTTGGTGACAATGTACAAAAATTGGAACCCTTGTATGCCATCAGTAGGAATGTAAATTGGTATAGCCATTATGGAAAATAGCATGGCTCCTCACGAAATTAAAAATAGAGCTACCATATAATCCAGCAATCCCAATTCTGGGTATATATCCAATAAACTGAAAACAGGATCATGGAGAGAAATCTGCACACCCATGTTCATTACAGCATTACTCATAATAGCCAAGATACAGAAACAACCTAAGTGTCCATTAACAGATGAATGGATAAAGAAAATGTGGTATATACAGTACATACAATGGAATATTATTCAGCCTTTAAAAAGAAGGAAATCCTGCCATATGCAATGACATGGATGAACCAAAAGGATATTATGCAAAGGGAAATAAGCCAGTCATATAAGGATAAATACTGCATGATTCCACTTATTCGAAGTATCTAAAATAGCCTGAAAGAAGAAGAGAGTAGGATCGTGGTTGCCAGGGACTGGGGGGAGGGAGTTGCTATTCAACAAGTGTAAAATTTCCATTATACGAGATGAATAAGTTCTAGAGATCTGCTGTACAACATGGTGCCTACAGTTAATAATACTGTATTGTACACTTAAAAGCCAGTTTAGAGGGTAGATCAAATGTTAAATGTTCTTGCCACAATAAAAATAAAAAAGAATTTAGAAACTCAAAAAAATAAAGTTCCACAAGGTAGAAGGTAACTACAGTTTACATTTAGATATCTTTTCTTTTAGGACCTTTTCAAATGCACAAACCTGAATGTGTGCGTTTTTTCATTGTATGTTTCTTACTGGTTGTCACAGTACATAGGAAGTTTTATTCTTGCTATGGCTACTGTTGTTATTGTTTGTATATATGTTTTTTAATAACCACTTATCGATGACCACCAGTTAAAGACTTCTAGGTAGTTGAACAAATCGGATTTACTACTCACTGCAAAAGGCACACCACAGGGAATCCTGGGTGTCTTAGTCAGAGGGTGTTACCGAGGATTTAGAGGACTGTGGCTTGTGTTGGCCGATTTTGAGAAGGGATCAAGGAAGCAGGGCTTTGCTCTGGATTGGATGCTGTCTGGAAACAGGGCAATTCTATGATTGGATGTATCTTGATTCTCTGTTTCTTGGCTATTAACTATTTTCTTAGCTGCCATATTAGTTTTTTTTTTTTCTTTTTACTAATTTTCAAACAAAGGAAAGTCAACCCAATCCTGGTGCTTGGATTGCAGATAAGGAAAATGTTTTTCCTCACTATGAGCCTCTCTGCTATTAGTATCTTTCTCTTGGTTCTTAGGCTAGAGGGCCAGCTGATATAAAGTTGTACTTCTGGTTGTACAATCCAGCAACCTGGCAAGAGAGAGGAGGAAAGCAGAACTGTGCACTCTCCCAGCAGAGGAACTTTATCTCTGCTCCTCTACATTGGGCAAAACTACCATCCCATGAATTATCTGTTTATAACTTGCTATGTGGCTGTGTAACAAAGAGTTTGGCCAGGCCCAAATTGAGCTCTGGCCTTTGCCTTGATTTCTAGGAGGTAATCTACGGCATATCTGATAGGAGTCCCTTTGTTTAAGGCTAGAGCTGGCCACACCAGATTAAGGGCTTCTGGTAGAGACTGGCCATGCCAGAAAGACCAACCATGTGATGTAGGGTGGGGACTTTGGTGCATGCAGTATCAGTTGACCTGGAGGCTGAGATCAACAATATAGACAATCAACAGACAATCAATCATGTCTACATAATAAAGTCCCAATAAAATCTCTAGACACTGAAACTTTGGTGAGCTTCTCTGATTGAGAAGTATTGCTCCTTGATGAGTGATACTCTGTGCATACTGTCACATATTAATGTTGGAAGGGTAACATGTCCTGAATCCATGAGGACAACAGAAACTTCATGTTTGGACTCCTCCCAGACTCTGTCCTATGTATTTCTTCCTTTGGCTAATTTTAATCTGTCTCCTTTTCTGTAATAAACCATACCTATGAGGATAATAGCTTTCAGCAAGTTCTATGAGGCTCTCTAGAGAATTATCAAACCTAAGGGTGGTTTTGGGGAAGCCCTGAAACTTACAGTTGGCATCAGAAGTGAGAATGACTTTGTATGGAAACTGTCCTCAAACTTTGGCTAACCCCAGGTAGTAGACTGTGCCAGGTCCCAGCCAGGACCATATGTGACCTTTTTCCTAAGCCTGCTGCTTTATGTTGACTAAAGCCAGCCCTGTAATGCTGAACAAAAGCCAGCCCAAGTATTGAAAGACTCTCGTGTGCCCCCAGGACCTGTGCCTCCATCCCTCATCACTTGAGTGAGGGTGTCCCATCTGGGTTTCATCCACTTACCAAGAGAGGAACAAGAGGCCCTGGCCTCAATCTCTTCTGGAGTGTTATCCTGCACCACCCCCACACACACTCCTTGAAATCCCTGGCACAGGATTCCACCCACTTATTGCTGAGATTATTTTTCCTCGCATTTCATACTCAATTGGTCATTTTAAGAGATACCATGAATTGTAGGGTGGTGGAATCAGATGGTGGGGGGAATTACATTATACTCTTAACGGGAATAAATCCAAAACAAGATTTAACCTAACTTAAAATGAAATATCTATTGGGGGAGGAAAGCCACTAGAAAGCCATGCATTTATTTTAGCCTTTTTTCCCACCTAACTGTCCTCCCCATACCTGCCTGCTGTGGTTTGAATGTGTCCTCCAAAAATTTCATGTGTTGGAAACTTAATTCCTCAATGCAGCAGTGTTGGGAGGTGGGGCTTACTGGGAGGTGTTTGGGTCATGGGGTTCTGCCCTCATGAAGGGATTAATGCAGTTCTTGGGGGACTGGGTTAGTTCTTGTGAAAGCAGGTTGTTATAAAGTGTGTTGACCTGCTTCATTTCCCTTCTTTTTACAGATGCTGGCTTCCCCTTCCACTTTCCCACCATGCTATAAAGAAGCAAGAGCCCCATACCAGACGCAGCTGCCTGATCTTGGACTTCCCAGCCTCCACAATCATGAGCTAAATAAACCTCTTTTCTTTATAAAGAAAAGAAATATTTCACTTTCATTGAAATATTAAGTGAACCACACCCAATCCTGTTTCATGCCTTTCTAAGGGTCTAGCTCTAAGTGTGAGCTCACCATAGAGACCAGAGTTACCAACAATAAAAAACACCGTGTCCATGACAACCAGAAAACCCAAGGCAGTGGCTGATTTTAACCATCTGGCTCTAACCTCATCCTTTCTATTCTCTTTTCCTCATGGGCTTTACTTGCTCCTTTATATAAAGGGCAGCCACACTGCTACCCAGACAGGCAGACAGGAAAATGTCTATGCTGTCTGCTGGAAGAGGTGACACAAGAATCTATATGGCAGACGTCATGTGAACAGTTGAGAGGAGAGGAAACAGCTTCCTACTATAGATAATCAGGCTGGGTGACTCAGCCTTCAGGAAGGAAAGTGAGTTTTGCAGGGAGGTCATAGTAGCCATTCCAGGAAGAACATCCCCAGTATGCAAAAGGTTCAGAGGAGGGAGAAAGGGAAAGTATGTTCATGGAATGATGATGAACGCACACTGCATTTGTTTAGGGGAGTGGGGGAGATAAGAACAAAAAGTGGCTTAGTGTCACATTGTGGATACTTTTGAATGGTCAACTGAAGAGTGTGAATTCATTTCAGAATCAATTTTTTTTTTAGTATAGTATTTGGGATACATTGTCTCCTTGAGTTACTTGCTTTCCTCTCCTGGATGGCACAGGTGGTCTTTTTTGTGCCACATCATTTAACACAGTGTCTTGCCTAGTGATGGCCCCAAAATAGTTGTTGATTTATGTTGCGAGTATTAAATAGGTAATGAGAGATCATTACTATTAATACATAACTGCACAAGAGAAACCAGGATCTACAAAGGTCCTGTTGCCTTTTCACCACCCCTCACTCCCCTACTTATCAAGCTTAGACTGTGTGATTCACCTTTGTAATCGCTCCCTTACATACACCCTCAATGCTGTGTGAGAAAGTAGCAAAGCTAAGATGCCATGTTTGCTCTTTTCTGCTTGCCAGCGTAATTTTCACAAAGCCTCTGCAACCACGACATGCAGCTCCCTGGAGGGATGCTTTGAATTCAAGCAGGATAGAGAAGATAGCCCTCCATGTCTCTTGCCTGAGTCACTTAAAAATAAATGATCCTGGTCCTTGCCTTTCTTACAGATAAGATAACACCTGCCAAGGTTAGCGATTATGCCCCAGCAAACGTTAACCAGATGTATTCTTGCACCCAAGCTTTGATGCGATTTTGCACATACTGAATCTTTGCCACCTGTGTATAAAGTGTCACCTGAAACACTGCATTGGTGCCGTCTGAAGGACCACTCCCAGGCTCTAGGCCTTAGTC
Source organism: Propithecus coquereli (assembly GCF_000956105.1). NCBI lineage: Eukaryota > Metazoa > Chordata > Mammalia > Primates > Indriidae > Propithecus > Propithecus coquereli. The sequence continues at coordinate 4,940,284 of NW_012138191.1, read as the reverse complement.
TATAGTCCTTGCTAAGACTTCTGAATAAAACTAACTCTGATTCTTTAAAACCTTGACTCTTGTTTCTGTAGTCAACAAACTCTCTGCCCCTAACTCACCTGGCAAAATCCCAACCCTGGTTTCATTCAACTCTCTCGCCTGCTGATTAACATTTCAGTGTTTGCATGAGAGAAGGCAGAAGACAGAGCCCATGTTGAAACAAACAGGTTAGGGTTTGGGTAC
>NW_012138191.1:4934959-4938047 GCF_000956105.1 Propithecus coquereli | reverse complement strand
GTGCTAGGATTACAGGCATGAGCCACCGCGCCCGGCCTTATCATGCTGTCTTGATTAAGGTAATGTGAGTCTTCCAAATTTGTTTTTGTTTTTTTTTCCTTTCAGTATTGAGATGGCTATTCCAAGCTGATTCTAAAATGTATAAGGAAAGGCAAAGGACTAGAATAGCAACTCAATACTGAAAGAAAAAAAATTTGGAAGACTCACATTACCTGCCTTCAGATTTACTTTAATGCTACCTTAATCAAGACAGCATGATACTGGTGAAAGATTAGACACATTCATCAGTGGACTAGAATAGAGAGCATAGACCCTCACAAACGCAGTCAATGGATTTTTGACAAAGGTCGAAAGGGAATTCAAACAGACAGACTAATCTTTTCAACAAAACGGTACAGGAACAATTGGATATTCACATGGGAAAAACAGGAACCGAGGCACAGATCTCACACCATACACAAAAGTTAACTCAAAATGGATCATTGACCTAAATGTAAAATGCAAAGTTATAAAATTTCTAGAGGAAAACAGGAGAAAATCTATGTAACCTTGGGTTTGGTGATAAGTTTTTATATAACACCGAAAGCACAATCCATACACTTTTGGTGCGAATATGGATTAATAGAGCCTTTTGAGGGAGGCAAGAAGGTGGTATTTGTAAATTTTATAACGTACATTACTTTTTAATCAAACAATCTCATTTCCAAAAGCATATTCTTACAAAAGTACCTGTACGGGGCAAGACATTTCAATGACTTCATGATTCAGTCTATAGTTGTTACCTGAAACTATAGTGGTAAACTGTGGACCCCCCGGACGTCTATGGAGTGCAGGAGTCCAGGGTGATGACGGGAATTTAGAATTCAATCAGTGTTGGGAGGGATGAAGCTGGGAGACAGGGAAGTGCAATGGGCCCTAAGAGACAGCTCACCCGGGGCAAGGGCAGTGCAGGAATTGACTCAGCAGAAAGGCCTGTGCACCAAAAAGAGAGAACAGAGGTTCTTGTCAGCGTCAGCCCCGGGGTACCACACACCCTGGGGAAGAGATTCAGCTCATAAAACCAAAGGGTTGTATCCCCAAGGCCCAAGCCTTGCAGTGCTCCAGGAAGGCTGACTGATAAAACCGAAAGAACAGAATCATTAGAGGTCCAGGTGGCTCTGAAGAGCTGGTGACAAGAGGAGAATGACAATTCTGACAGCTGGGAGAATGGAGCACCAGCCACCCAGAGGCAGGTGATGGGGGAGCTCAGAGAAAGCATGTGCCTCGAGGACACTAGAGTGAGAAGCGAAGGTGCTGGGACTCTGGGGAAACAACTCTTTCAGTCTGCACTAGCATCTGTGTGTCAGGGCTGGTCTCAGCAGATGTGTCCCCTGAATCTCTCTTCCCCCTGTGTCCTCCCCTCCCCAGGAGGCAGACAGGCTCCCGCAGGAGGTTCCTGGGTCCTTGCCCAAAGGCACTTGTGTTAGCCTGTCCTGGCCTGCTGTCCTGAGTGGCCAGACTCCTGGTTTGAGCTCAAGCAGTGGTCCCAGACAGCCAAATTTAACATGCTATCAGGATTCTTGGAGGTCATTAAAACGCCTCACTTATTTTATGTCCTACGATTGGGTGTCATTTGCAATCTGTTTCTCTGTTCCTCCTGGGGTGTGATTTTCTCAAATCCCATTTCCAGAATGAGAGCAGCTCTCCTTTGGGCACTGACATGGAGGATAAACTAAAAATGAGAGAGAACATGATAGAAGATTATTATTTTTTACACAGCTGTGATTTATATAGTACATGCAAATTTAAATCTTCTGTCCTTTTAAAACAATTTTTAAAATTATAAAATTAACACATTAATAGCAGAAAAGTTGAAAATTGGGGGGAAAATATGAAGAAAAAAGTTACCCACAATCCGCTTGCCCAGAATTAACCACGGTTAATATTGGGGTGCATTTCCTCATAGCCTTTTTATCTAGGCTTTTTTATGTAGTTGTCATTAACACTGTGCAATATAATCTAATTCTTAAACATAATTAACATGGAACATTTCAGGGAATCCAGATGGTAAATGATGAGCAGCTTATTGGTGAAATAGAAAGTTCACCATGAGGTGTTTTAACAGTCCTTCCTGATCAATAAAACCCAAATACTCAGACCATTCTGGATAAGTGTCAAAGATGCAAAAGCCCATGAGAAAAATACAGGAACTCTTCTATTAGTTCATGGGGTTTAAATAGCTTAGCCACTCTATGCAACAGTGGTACATAACAGCACACACTTTGTTTCAAGTTCCATGAGATAGTGAAGCTTGCGTGACAAGCACATTTTCTGGTTCTAGGAAAGCCACAGAAATAGAACAGTAGAAGCAGAGCTCCGGGCCTCATTATCGCAACAGATCTACGTCATTCGATGAGAATGCAGACTTCGGGGTCCAGGCTGATTAAGTTCTTTTGTACTGCAATGTTGTTATGGGAGAAGAGAGGCAGGGTGAGAACTGCACTCCAAGGAAAATCCGTCACCTAAAATACTCTCTTTGTTAAATGAGAAGAAATGGAGAAATTAACCAAGCACTCAACACAGGACCATAAAAAAGATAGAAGGGAGAATGTAATACATACAAAAGTAGCAACAAGTGACTCATAAAATAAAAACTCTGTGAACTGATAAGTCTACCCAAGAGCTGGTTTCTGGGATGTGGGGTCAGTTCACCAGAAACCAATTTGCTGAGAGTCAAATCCTCCCTCTGCTCTTGCAGCCGAGGAATTTGTCTCCCACTTCAGGGAGAAAACAGAAGCAAATGGAAGTCGTTGGATGCTCCCGCCCGGTCTGCCAGCCTGCTCTCACCTGGTCTATGTTCCGTCCCCTTCCCTGTTACTTGAGATCAATTGTCCACACTCCTAGCAAAGACTGACCTCTTCATCTGCACACTCTGTCCCATCCCCTTTCAGTTACATAGGGACATCCTCCCCTCCCTGCATCACCACCATTCCCATCAATGTGCAGATGTGCTGTTGAAAGAAACCCTCCCTAGACCCCATGTCCCTTTCCCCAGCCACTGCCCACTCCCCTGCTCTCTCTTGCAAGGAAACTCCACGGGAGACGCCAC
>NW_012138191.1:4932681-4933904 GCF_000956105.1 Propithecus coquereli | reverse complement strand
AGTCCAGAGATCACATAGAATGTGTGCTAGGCAGGGTGAGTAGGAGGTCTAGGGTGCAGGCCCGTCTTCCAGTTCCTTCTGAGGTGTGACAACATTCAGAAGGGCAGAGAGAAGATCCAAGGACATATTCATCTGAAACATGACTGTTAAATGTTCCCACTTATTTTCATCAGAGAGACACTGCTGACATGAAGAGCTTGTTTCAGAGAATGCGGCTGGCGGTATAGACACCTTTCCTGCTTTCTCTTTCCTTCTAAGCAATATGTTCTTACAAACACCATTTGTAAGCAACCTATGGAGATGCCCTTAGTCCCTACAGTCTATCTTGCTATCAGTGTTATGTTTGGACTGACCATACAGTGGCTTCAGCCTAAATCTGACTGAGGTCTTGGGTTTAGTGCATTGCAGGAAAAAAGATGTGACCAAGAATTCTATACCCTGCTAAGATTCTGCAGCAGAATGGCATCTTTAAACATAGAAGAATGTAGAAATTCTATTGCCCTCAAAACATCCCTGAAATGTTTACTTAAAGATTTAACAGTGATGAATCAAATAACTCACAAAAGGGAAAAATCTGGCAGTTAAACATAAAAGTGCCTTCAAATCTCTTCTGTCTTTCTCTGGAAACAATAAAATTGTTCTGGAAACAAGAAAATGCTCTTCCATTTCTAAGCTTGTTAAACTAAAAGAAATTTAATTTCTTTTATTTCATTTATTACTCTAAATTCTATAAACCATCATTAGTGGAGCTAAAACCAGACTTAATATGTTCCAAAATAATAAGGAGGGAGAGGACAAAGGGTGAAACAAAGAAAACATAGACCACGGAGCAAAATGTGAGAAACAAAGGAAAGAGCTGGAGTGCTGGCTATATCCTGGGGCCCCTCTGCTCACACCCCACCCCCATATCCAAGCCAGACTCAGTACTCTGTTGGCTTACAGAAAAGCAAATGCTCTCAGCAGAGCTTCGGCAAGTAACAGATTGCAGAGGAGATTTTGTGGGGAGATGGAGGAGTGGGTTTGCTCTGCACCCCACACAGCAAAGAACCCAACGGGATTCCTGTAAGACATTTCTTTTCATCTTCAAAATCCCTCTTGGGCTCCCAGCCACCAGGTTTTACACTATCTTGATGTTGCTTAGCAAAAGGAATGAAATGTTAACATGTAACGACAACATGGATGAAACTCAAAGACGTTATGGTAAATGAAAGAAGTCAAAAACC
>NW_012138191.1:4931654-4932631 GCF_000956105.1 Propithecus coquereli | reverse complement strand
CTAGAGGAATGAGGATTATGGTGAACTCATCGGAAACCACGTAAGCACGAAGAAAGCAGAACGCGACCTGTAAAGTGTTGAAGAAAGAAATCTCCAATCTAGAATCTGATATTCAGAGAAATTATTCTTCAAAAATGAAGGAGAAATAAACACTTTCTCAGACAAAAACGGCAGGAATTCATTGCCAGCAAGAAATATATAAAAAGTTCTTCAGGCAGAAAGAAAATGATTTAGGTCAGAAACCTGGATCTACATAATGAAAGGAAGACCACTGGAGAAAGGATAAATGAAGGCAAGATAGAATATTTTTTTCTTAATTGTTCTAAAAGAAAGCCGTTTAAAATGATAATAGTACCACCGTATTGATGTATTGTGTGCTTCAAAGAAAATGTGCAAATGACCAATAAACAAATGAAAAGATGCTCAACATATTTAGTCACCAGGGAAATGCTAATGAGACCCCCCAGGAGGACTAAAATAAATAATGACAGACAGTAACAAGTGCTCATGAGGACGTGGATAAACTGTAGCCACGCTCTTACACTGCTGATCCTAACATAAAAAGGTATGGTCACTTTGGAAAACAGTCTGACAGTTCCTCAAAATGTTAAACATAGACTTACCATATGACCCAGCAATTCCACTTTTAAGTATAAATATAATGAAAGGAAAATGAAAACATATATCCATATAAAAACTTGCTCATGAATATTCATAATGGCATGATTCATATTAACTAAAAAGTGAAAACCTAAATGTCTATGAGCTGATGGATGGATAAACAAGAGATGAGTATCTATATAATGGAATATTATTTGGCAATAATAAAGAATAAAGTACTGATACATGCTACAATGTGGATGAACCTTGAATTATACTAAGTGAGTATCATGCTGTCCTTTTTTTTTTTTTTGAGACAGACTCTCACTGTGTTGCCCGGGCTAGAGTGCCGTGGCGTCAGCCTAGCTCACAGCAAC
>NW_012138191.1:4921833-4922169 GCF_000956105.1 Propithecus coquereli | reverse complement strand
TGATGTTGCTTAGCAAAAGGAATGAAATGTTAACATGTAACGACAACATGGATGAAACTCAAAGACGTTATGGTAAATGAAAGAAGTCAAAAACCAGAGTATGAACTGCATGACTCCATTTAGTAAAAAAAAATCTAGAAAAGGCAAAACTGTAGAGATGATAGAAAGCAGATCAGTGGTTGCCTGGAGCTGAGTAGAGGGAGGGGACCAAGTGCACAAGGAAACTTTAGAGTGAAGGTCTGTTCTATATCTTGATCGTGGTGGTGTTTACATGATTATATACAATTACCAAAGTTCATCAAAACTATACAATTAAAATCGGTGAATTTTAAAGTA
>NW_012138191.1:4921244-4921587 GCF_000956105.1 Propithecus coquereli | reverse complement strand
TTGAAAGAAACCCTCCCTAGACCCCATGTCCCTTTCCCCAGCCACTGCCCACTCCCCTGCTCTCTCTTGCAAGGAAACTCCACGGGAGACGCCACCGTGCCATCTCCAGCTCCCCTTCACCCACCTGCGCATCTGCTCTTGCATCCAGGGCAGTCGGGGTGGGTCTCACCACTCCTCCTACAGAAAAGACCCCCCCAACATACAACACTGTTTCAATTCTAGAGCATAATCTCCACAAAGGCAGGAACTCTGTTTTTTTCTTTTCTTTTTTAATATTCTTTTTTTTCAGAGAGACAGGGGTCTCACTCTTGCTCAGGCTGGTCTCAAACTCCTGAGCTCAAGC
>NW_012138191.1:4916238-4918144 GCF_000956105.1 Propithecus coquereli | reverse complement strand
GGAGCTGAGTAGAGGGAGGGGACCAAGTGTACAAGGAAACTTTAGAGTGAAGGTCTGTTCTATATCTTGATTGTGGTGGTATTTACATGATTATATACAATTACCAAAGTTCATCAAAACTATACAATTAAAATCGGTGAATTTTAAAGTATATAAGTAATACCTCAATAAAAAAAGAGGAAAAATTTCATCTCAGACTGTCTAAAAATAATGAAAATGAAAATGTTACCTATTAAAATCTACAGACCAAAGCTTTCATTTCTAACAGGAAGAACAAAAATAGATTAACTAGGCATTGACTTAAGATCTAACAAAAGAAAAAAATACAAAATCTGAAGAAAGTCATTAAAAAGATAAAAGTTACAATTAATTTGAAAACAGCAAAATGGAACCATAAGGAAATCCAAAAGTTATTTATTTTAAAAGTTTTATAAAAGAAAAAGCTCTTACTAACCTAATCACTGAAAAAAGAGGAAGCACAGATATACAAAATTAGAATAAGAAGAAAAAATAAACTGTCAATAGTGAAGTAATTTAAAGAATTTTAAGAATGCTATGCACAGATAGTAATATCTGTATAATAATTACAGTTGCTTTGAATCTTCTTCAAAATGAATGTTTTTTTATTAAGACATGGATGATCAAAATTGACTTAAGAAAAACTAAAGATTGAAAACAGACCAAGAACCAGGGAAGAAGTGTAGAAAGTTGTCAAAGACATGACAAAAAAGAAAGCAATGCCAGCTCTGTCAACTCCAGAAGCGAATTTGTTCCTTTTTCACGATAATTAGTTTCTTGCAGCAAAATCCCTCCTCTGAAACCTGCTAAAGACAGCACAGAAAAAGAAATCTGCAACTCAGGCACTCTTAGGAATATTGAAACACATTTCCAAGTTAAATATTAGCAAATACAATCCAGCAGTCATTAAAATAAGAACACATCATTTGTTAATTGGTTCGTTATTTGGAAAATTATTATAATTGATATGCTAATAAATAGGTAAACAACAAAATAGTATTTGATAAATTCCAGTATCCATTCCTGAGTTTTTTAAATCTTTAGTAAAATGGTTAAAGATGGATATTTTTCACAATTTAACCCACAGCACCATGGTAAATGGTGCCACCCCAGAAGCAACCCCTTTTGATGTAAGAACGAGCAAGGGTGGCCATTGTCGCCACTGTTTTCATCACTGTCCTAAAAGTCTTACTCAATCCAATTAGAGAAGAGAACAAAATGATAAACACAATACACAAAGAAAGAGCCCCCATTATCATAATTTGTGGATGCTGGGATTGTATTCCTGAAATTCTAAAGGATCAACTGAAAACAGTTTTAGAAACTATTAGATAACTTAGTGAGGTGACAAATTACAAAATTAATCCAAAAACCAAAGGTTTTTCTATAATCAACCAGAAACTAGTTAAAATGCAATGAAAGAAAATACCCCACTCACAATAGCAAGGAAAACAAACTTAACTTATTATATACCTATATAGACTCTTTTGTTTTTTAGAGAGGGTCTCACTCTGTGGCCTGGGCTAGACGGCTAGAATGCAGTGGTGCCATCATGGCTCACTGCAATCTCAAATTCCTGGGCTCAAGCAATCCTCCTGGCTCAGCCTCCCAAGAAGCTAGGACTGCAGGCACGTGCCACCAAACCTGGCTAATTTTTAAAAACATTTTTTATAGATCTCACTATGTTGCCCAGGTTGGTCTCAAACTCCAAGCAAACTTCAAGCAATCCTCCCGTTTGGTCTCCCAAAGTGCTAGGATTACAGGTGAGAGCCACTGCACCCAGCCGTACGGACATACTCTTCATAAGAAATGTGCATGATTCATATAAAAGTAACTATAAAAATCTGAGAAACATAAAAATTTGAATAAATAATAGTATTAATAATAA